>NC_041383.1:326273715-326287973 GCF_002162155.2 Triticum dicoccoides | reverse complement strand
GCCGGGGTGTACGTCGAGAGCACCCTTCGTGTGTGGGGGATGTCAAGGTGGAGGGGTGCAAGGGGGTTCACTGACTTCTTCCTTGGGGACGGCTATGGGCACCTCCCTCGGGGATCTCCAAGGATGTACCGAGTCAAGGAGGTCATCCACAACGCGGTTGTGGTTGCTATCCTTGCCCACTTCACCAACCCCTTCGACGCGGTCTACCTCCTTGGTCGCGTGTTCTGGTGTGGCTGCGAGTTCATAGCTTTCACCACCCATAACATCTTCACGGACTACGACAACGTCTTCCCCACCGACGAGCGCATGCACACTCTGTCGTACCCCATCAACAACACCGCGGAGGAGCAATGAAGGGCGCCCGGAGGAGGAGCAAGGAGGAGCCTAGTGGAGAAGCGGTGGCAATCTATCTATCTATCTATCTATCTTTTTTAGCTAAAAAATCTATCTATCTATATTTGTCTTGGTGTTATTTAAGTTGTAAGCATACTATTAATTCATGTTGTGGGCTTTGGTTGGCCCGAATTATCTATATTTATTATACAAAGTTTTACAGTGGTTGGGCTTTTTTGGAACCGTTTTAATCTGTGGCATTTTAGTCATAGGAAAAATTGTCTCAAAAAAAAGTCATAAGAAGAATACAATCACGCGCCGCCCCTCTCATCCAATGCAGAACCGCCGCCGCCATCGTCCTTCCCCTCACCCATCGCCATTACAACCGTGACATCTCTTCCCTCTCCTTCTCCTCCTTCTCGCGGCCGCAACTTTACACGTCTCCTCTTCCACATCCCATCCCCTTCTTCCATCCATGCAAGAACCTCAATGGAGGAGCAGATCGCCGACGGCGAGAACGCCGACTTCATGGAGATAACCGGTGGCGACCAGGTCAAGATGGCCAGGTTGATGGAGATCCGTTCTTGGTTTAACAACATAAGGCAGTTGAACTGGACGGCAATGGCCACTTTGAGGGAAATGACATCCAGGGAGAAGAAAAAGCTCCCCCCCACCCGCACAACCGAGGCATGACATAGAGATCCTCCTGTGGGCGATGGAGTAGGCCAATTTGTCCAGTCCGTGGGACAGGCGCAGGTGGTGGGCGTTCAGATCCAGGGTAGAGCATCCACTGGATCGGGAACCCACGGTGCACGAGGTGCCGTTGCAGATTGTGGAGCCTCCAACCGAGTCGGAGATGACTCTGAAGCACAAGAGGAGGAGGACAGTGGTCGCGACATCGCTTCCCCGTCGTTCTCCATGCTTCCCTTGCCACTCCCCTCGTCTGAACGACAGCGGTACCATTGTTTAGAGTAAGCTTCCCCACTCCTAATATTCCTACCTCTCGTGCTTACAGTTGTGGTGGTAGTGATTGAGTACATGCTTTGAGGGGCTGGATTATGATGTATATGAACCCTAGGCTAAATTTGTACTGTTGTAGTGGTAGTATTTGATGTTCACCTGCACTTCTACTCCAAAAATTTGTTATGTGTCTTTCTGTTATTAAGTGCTTGATACTATATTTGAACCTTTTTTTGAGTTGTTGATTGCTTTTTGGTAGAGCTACCAGCTCTTATGGAGATGCTCATGTTGTATGTCTTATTCTCCATGATTTGTACTAGCAATCTATGCAATTAGATGCCATAACAAGCCATGTAGCTTATTTATTTATTTCCTCCAACATGCCATCATTTTACTCTGTGCATCTCAACAAGTATAAATCTGTCAGCTATAAAACTTTGCGAATTTGCTTGATGGTTCCCACTAAACTATAACCCCCACCCCTTTTTGTTTTCAAAGTAAGCCACTGACATCCAGGTCCCACGGCAGTCACACACACACAAATGCTCCCAGTCATGTGGCCCCTGGCCCACTGGTCATCCTCGATGGCTAGCCAACCTCAGTGTGCCTCTACCAATAACACCAGCCCTTTCTGTTATAAAACTATGCAACTTTGCTTGAAGGTTGCCACTAAAAATATAACTCCTATGGCCATGCTTCCTAAAAATTATTTGCATTATGTTGTCGATACTTTCATGCCATGCCTTTTGTTGCTATGACAAGTTTATGTTGCATGGTAAAATCTTGCTCTAAAGTGGCCATGTTAATATAATTGTTTGATGTTAAAAGTAAGTTGCACTTGTGAGCTTGGTTTTGTTTGCTTGCTGTAACCATCATGTCAACACTGTTTGTCATGATAACTGTTTCAGCATAACTGTAATTTTCACTAAGTCCTAACCTGTAATAGCAAGTTTGCCATTCGTTTTTCGCAGGAAAAAAGCTGGAGTTCACAAGGCTGGAGACCTGGAGTTGTGAGGCTAGGAGGCTGATGGCGCTGCTGCTGGCTGATCCTTCTTCTTCCAGCTTTTGTTCCTCCTTTTCTCTCTATTCGTTGGATTCCTGGGCTACATCCCTATGTTCTGTTAATGTATTAAGTTGATCCTTTGAATTTATTGTATTAGATTTAATGTGGAAGTACCTTAATCTCTATGAAAGAGATGTTGGTTCTATGACTGATAATTTCTAGGTGCATGCTTAAATTCAATATTTAGGGATTTTTTTCGAATTGTTTGGATTGCTTACAACATGTGTCACGTGGTCAATATTTAGGGATTATTAACATATGAAAACAACAATTCGGTCGCCTATGTAAATGTGTACAACATAATTTTCAAGATAAATTGAAACATGACACGTGCACATGCAATTTGCCAACAAGTCCAGTTGTAGTAGAAAAAGACAGCATGTGCACATATCCAACTGTGCCTCCTACAATTTTGTTCCATGCTTTTGTCACCACATGTCTTTGGAAGTAAAAAAATATATAAGGTGATTTTCTCATAATAAACCATTTTGAAGAGAAATTTGCAACCAACCAAAAATATCTACTGCGTGCAACTTGGCCCCCGTGGGGAGATTGGATTGGCTCCTAGATTATATGGTGAGGCCATCGTGATCGTGAGAGAAGAATTCTTTTTTTCGAGGGAAGGTAGGAATTTTGTGTGGTTACAAAATGGACCTTATTGTAATTAAGGAAATTATTATTTAACAGAAACCTTGCTATTTTCAAGCCATTATAAAAATAACTAAATTGTTTTGGCAAAAAAAAGTTGATTATGGGTTAGTTTGTTTTGTGGACATGTACGTGTAGTGGTGCATGGTGTGTGCCCAAGTGGCTCTAGGTGCATGCAGTGTATCATGCTGGCCAGGGGTGCACAAGGTAGTAACCTGGTGAATCGGGGTGAAAGTCTTGTGCTAATTCTATTTTGTGGTGTGCGACATATGAGTCTACCGGGGGGAATGCTTGGCTTGGGGGCCGGTGTAAGTGGTGTGGGTCTACAGCGTAAGTGGTGCGCCACGTGAGTCTAGACGACGGGGGTGCATGGTTTGGATCTAGCTACCTTGAGGTAACGCATCCGGCTTGCGCACTGAGTGCGGGCCCGTTCCTCTGATTTCATCGGTGCTTTCTCTCGAGTCAACGGAGAACAATCCAAACGCGCATGCTAGGTCCCGGCCTTTCTTGGGTCCCGCGTGCCATATTCGGGACAGTTGCCGCATTTCTAGGGTAGTATCATCGGGAATTCACGATCTATACCGCGGCCACATGAAATCATAGCAGGGAATGGGGTAACAATCACATGCTAAGCTCTTTGGTACATATATATGGGCCATGTGCCACCAAAGAGAAGGGCCGCCTTGGAGCCATTGTCCATTGAGAGGAAACGAGTCTGGCCTATGAACGGTGTGCGGGGCCTGCCCCTTCATCTACTTTAGAACTCTGTGCCGCAAGATGTGGACTCTAGCATCCAAGGCTCGTCCCGTCCGCCGCATGCCAACTGGACCCACACCATGCATGCACGCGTGGCCAAGTAGACACTCACCGGTCAACCTTGACAATGTACACAAGACGCATGCGCACTCATTAGCCATCTAGCCCCCAGCCATGCACACCTAGCCAGCTTCACTCAAACTGTGCATCGTTTGCCAGGTTCACCCACACCATCCATCCATTATTGACCCCACCTCGGTTCGTTGGACCTCCAACACGAGTCCCTTCCCTCGGCATGCCAGGTATGTCAAAGCAACACGCGACTACACATATTGCACACCGAGATATGACGTCATTCACTAGTGCCAGCAAACCTGTGCACCTGAGCATCTCTACCCATGGTGGACACTAGCGCATGGTTAGGATCGAGAAGCCTAGCGACACATGATGTTGGCCCGATTGGCTGGGGGTGCATGACATGGGTCCAGATGAAACACATGGCATCGCATGGATCCACATTCCCCTACCCAATACCAGACAGCGGGCATATACCAGACGAATCCAAGCGGTCGCTGACGAAGCTTGGAAGCCATGTGTTATGTGCATGCTGAATTTCAATATTTAGGAATTATTAACATACGAAAACAATAATTCAAGCGTCTATGTAAAGGTGTACAACATAATTTTCAATAAAAAAAATGAAACATGACACGTGCACATGTAACTTGCCAACAAGTGCACTTGTAGTACAAAAAGACAACATGTGCACGTATCCCACCATGCCTTCTACAATTTTTGTTCCATGTTTTTTCGCCACATATCTTTTGAAGGAAAAACAAAAGAATGTGATTTTCCCATAAAAAACCGTGATGGCGAGATGGTTGCAACCAACCAAGATAGATAGTGCGTGGAAGTTGTCCCCCGTGGAGAGATTGGATCGACCACTCCTAGAATATAGGGCGAGGCCACCGTGAACGTGATCATGAGAGGGTGAAGAAGGATTCATTTTTTCGAGGGAAGTAAGTAATTTTGTGGGTTTACAAGGAATGCACCCCTTTTTGAGGGACAAAAAAATGCACGTTATAATGTGTAATTAATGAAATTATAATTTAACAGAAACCTTGCTATCTTCAAGCAATTTAAAAACAACTTACTTGTTTTGGCAAAAAAATGTTGACAATGCGATAGTCCATTTTTTGGACACTTACGTGTAGTGGTGCATGTTGTGGAAATCGGGGTGGAAGTCTTGTGCTAAGCTATTTTGCAGGGTGCGGCATATGAGTCTACACAGGGAATGGTTGGCTTGGGGGCCGGCGTAAGTGATGTGGGTCGAGTGTCTAAGTGGTGCACCATGTGGGTCTAGACGGCGGGGGTGCATTGTTTGGATCTATCTACCTTGAGGTAACGTGTCCGATTTGCGCAATGCATGCGGGCCTGTTCCTCCATTTTCGTCGATGCTCTCTCTTGGGTCAACGGAGAACAATCCAAAAGCACATGCAAGGTCCCAGCCTTTCTCGGAGCCCGCGCTTTCCATATTCGGGACATTTGCCGCATTTCTAGGGCAGTATCCTCGAAAATTCAGGATCTATACCATGGCCACATGAAATCACAGCAGGGATTGGGGGTGACAGTTCCATGCTAAGCTCTGGTCCATATATGTGCCATGTGAGACCAATGGGCAGGGCCGCCTCAGAGCCATTGTTAACAGCAAAAAATTTCGGGTCTCGTCTGTCGCCGCTATAATCCGTGCAAATTCATGAGGGATCCAAATTTCTTGGGACCTTTCGCGGTGTAGGTGTGGTCGAACATTGAGAGCGGCACGCATAAGCCTTCACATAGGTTGTGTGTAAACGAGACCAAAACGCATCCCGGAACTAGCCATCGAGAGGGAACAAGTCCTGCTTGTGGACGAAGACCGGGGCCCGCCCCTTCATCTGCTTCAGAACTCTGTGCCGCAAGTTGTGGGCCCTACCCACCAAGGCACATCCCGTGCGCCGCACGCAAACTGGACCCACACCATGCATGCACGCATGGCCACATAGACAACCACCATTCAACCTTGATAATGTACAGATGATGCACGCGCACTCATTAGCCATCTAGCCCCCCAGCCATGCAAACCTAGCCACCTAAACTCAAACCATGCACCGTTAGCCAGGTTGACCCACACCATACATCCAGCATTGACCCCACCGCGGTTCGTTGGACCTTTGAAGAGTCCCTTCGGTATGGCAGGCACGCCAAAGAGACACGCGGCTACACATATTGCACACCGAGATCCGACGTCATTCACTAGTGCTAGCAAACCTATCCACATGAGCATCTCTGCGCATGGTGGACACTAGCTCGTTGTTTGGATTGAGAAGGCTAGCGGCGCATGTTTTGGCCCGATTGGCTCGGGGTGCATCATATCACTACAAAAAAATACACTTCCGTGATGATACATGTTTGTCACAGTAGGTCACGTTTTTTGTCATGCATGTACATCCATGACGATTTTATGACAGAATCAAGATAGTCATACATGTGCTGTTGTAGAAGTGTTCCATGACATTACCAAAATTATCATCACGGAAGTGTCCACTTCCATGACGATAAATCGCGTTTCACAGAAGTGCTTTCGTCAAGGGTGACCGACACGTGGCATCCACTATAACGGAACGCCGTTAAGCTATCGGGTCGGGTTTTGGATCCGATAACCCATTAACAGCCCGACCAATGGGGATTTTCCACGTGTAAAATCATCATTGGCTGGAGGAAACATGTGTTGGCTCATCGTTGGGACAGATGTCATCCACTCATTGCACAGAACGCGCCTATGATACGTCGACACGTGGCACGGCCCATCAAGTTTAAATGGGTCGGCCCAACTAAAGGCCCACAAGATTTTGCGGACCACAAGGGGCCGGCCCAGCTAAAGGCCCACGAGATTTTGTGGACCATAATGGGCTGGCCCAGCTAAAGGCCCACGAGATTTCGCGGGCCATAATGGGGCGTCCTAGGTAAAGGCCCACAAAATTCTTGCAGATCATAATGGGTCGGCCCAGCTAAAGGCCCAAGAGATTTCGCCAACATTGATGGGCCAGCCCAGCTGTACGCCCACAAGATTTTGAGGACCCTAGTAGGCCGTCCCATTAACTGGCTACCATGTTTTGGGCCAAATGCCTGCCCATATTTGATCCGGTCCATTAATGGCCTGCCACGTTCTGGGCCTAATAATGGCCCATATGAGATCTGGCCCGTTAAAAGCCTCCCACTTTCTGGGCCAAATCACAGCCCAGATCAGGTCCGGCCCTTTAAGAGGCTTTGGGCTCAATTATGGCCCATATCAGATTCGGCCCGTTAACTGGACGCTATGCTTTTGGGCCCACTTGCTAAAGGCCCATTTAGTAATTCGGCCTGATATTAGTTTTGGCATGTTAAGGGCCCGTTTAACATTTCGGCCCTATATTAATTTCGGCCTGTTAAAAGCCCATCATATAGTTGGGCCTAACTATGGCCTGGTTTGCATCTGGCCTACTCGCAGCCGATATCTGATTGGGCCAAACAAGGACCGAGAGAACTTTGGCATGTTAAAAGCCCGTGATTTGATTCGCACAATCATGGGTCGGGGTCCATTTCGGGCTGCTGCCGGCCCATGAGCTATTCGGCACATTTCAGGCCCAACCTACTTCTCAGCCTCCTAAAAGCCCATTGAGTTTTCTTGCAAAAAGAGGGCCGGGGGTTCTCAGCCTATTAAAGGCCCGAATCTACTAGTGGGCCAGTTTGACGGGGCCCATGAGGCGGATCATACATCGTGATTGCATGACGGCCCAATTATGACCGTAATTTTACGAGACCGGTTCACTGCGAAGACAGGATATATATACAGTAAAATAACTGCAGCATCGTGAATAAGAAAAAACCTAGACTATACAATAAGGAAATTACGGCATATTACATCCACTGGGCATAAAAGTTCGCCACTGTGATAATAAAGCACAAGCAGACAGCAGATTACATACATTGGGCATCAAAGATCGCCACCAGTGCAAATAAACACGCCGACAAAATAATATACAAAACCGACAACACTTCAATAGAGTCCAAGAAAGGTTAGCCCTGCTGGGGAGCTGCAACGCAAGCAGCTGAGCAAGATGATGAGACTGCGCTTGTTCAACACTTATATCCTCCTCGCTCTGAAAGATAAACAAGCAGACAGATGACAGATTTTGCACATAAAAGTATCAGTGCTGACAATTCATCACATTTCTTACTGACGAATAAAGTGACACGGTTTAAAATTGCATTAACACAATATGGTCTTATTCAGGTCAAGACATGGCAGGAAATGACATTGTGAAGGAGTTGGCAGCTTCATGACACCACTGGATTATAGATCAAGAACTCATAAGTATCAATGGTTAGTGTGCTTTCAATTTATCCCATTTCAGATTGGCAAATAAAGAGACGGTTTAAATAATAGTAGAATGATATGACATTGTTCATACTTAAGACATTGCAAAATATGACATTGTGCTGTAGTGGGTAGGTTCACCACACCACTGGATTACGGATGAAGAACAGAAGCATACATGCAGTGCAAAAGAAGATCGCTTGCTCTGTATAGTTTAATTTACATGGTATGAAGAAGGAACTTGGTTGTACAACTGAAAACTTAAATTGAGAAGGACAAACTTTTGTTTATGAACTACATAATAAACTTTAAACATGCAATTTGATGCAAACACCAAAAATAAACAGCTGTTGCAGTCATGCCTAACCAAATATACACAACAAAGTTTGAAGGCTTGAGAAGGACAAACTTACATTACTGGTGAAGACATGCTCTATAAATCCCTTGTCCATGCTGATGGGGGGGCAATTCAAGAAGTTTAGCACAGAATCTTCTTCATAAGCATTGCCTTTATTCTACATTTTGTTAATAGTAAATATAGATGTGATAATATATGAAAAAATGGAGAATATTTAAGATAAGATGAAGAGTGATGCTACATAACCAAGTAGCTATAAATGTATGTGCAGCGATACAGGCAAAAGGCACAGCCAAGAGCAATGCACAACTAAACTTCTTCAGTACCAACCTTATGGTAAGAGTAAATATAGATCTGATGTGTAGAAAATGGAGGGCAAAGGAAAATAAGCTGCAGAGTGATGGTACATGAACAACTACCTGTCAATATAAGTACACTGATAAAGGACAACATGTACTTACAAGAACAATGCAGAGCTAAAAAAATTCATTGCCATTGGATATATTCTACACTAATGTAACCATTCATACAGATCGGATAATTTGGAGCGAACAATTGATAAGCAAGCTATCATGCATACTGCTATCACATAATGAACCAGGTATGTATGCAAGTACAGTGATACAGGATAACAGGTACTAACAAGAGCAAAGCAGCGGGTAGCATATTTGCGATATCATGTCGTTCTTTTCAAAGCGGAATTCTTCTTCGAGCAGATTTCCTGCAAAAAAGAACCGCGGGGCAAATGCGGAAAAGTAGAAGTTCAAATTGTCATGTGATTTCATAGACAGTACCTCATCCTGGGAACAAGACTAGTGGATAACAAGGTTTTTCCATTCAATGTCTTCTAAATTTAGCACAAGAGACTTCACCGGAAATTCGTTTATAGACTTGCCATTAAAGTGTGATTTCCTCAGGTAACACCGATCCTGCTGCAATGCTTCCTTGAAAAGCACAAGCAAGCTTTGCTCGTCATGACTATCCAGATTGACCCTCGCCTAGTTACAACAATGTAATGTAAATCATTGATGTGTTCGATCAGCAGAAAACAGGAAAATAATAACCATGAATAATAGCACTTACACGTAAGTTGGACAGGAAGATGTGAAAATGGTGTTTGTCTTCACTATAATCTTCCAATGATGGGAATATATGCACGTAGTCCCTAAAAACATTGAAAGCATTGTCTTTTAAACTGGGAATAAATGGAATGGGGTTCCGATCTGCAGGAATTGGCCGTCTCTGCAGTTGGGATAGGTCTTCGGCCGGTGGACTTGTTGTACTTTTTGCTGGAGTGGGATTTTTTCTGTGGTACGGCTGGTGCTATGGCAAATGAAATCGGTATAACTTTTGCTGGAGTGCAGGTCCTGTGTGGTGGGGCTAGTGGTGTGGCCAGTGAAGTATGGGTACAGTCTGCTAGAGTCAGTCCTACGTTTTGTGTCACTGGTTGTACAGCCAATATAAGTGGGGCGCTGTCTGATTTCTCCGGCACCATCATGTTTTTCAAGGACTTTACTGGTGCTCCTTCAGGTTCGGCAATCACCCTCTTCCTTTTTGATGTCTGATGCACAAGAATAGCATTTCAGTGGAAAAACATGGTATGATGACAGATGGAATATGTATTGATAATGGATGGGCATGGCATCTCGAGTTATATGATGAGTAAACTAAGCAGATGGCGGTGCAACAAAGTAGAAGAAATGCAAGACAACATATGCAAGATACACGGAATCAATAAAACCTTGCCAAATTAGAACAGGCACCTTGATGGGTGAACAGGACAGGCCATCCGCCTTTGACTCCTTGAGGTTAGAATAGTCATTTGGATGATATTCTGAACAAGAATCAATAGGTGGGGAGCGTACGAGTTTCATTGCTTCCAGAATGGCACTCAATGCCTTGGTGCCAATTTTGTAAGTCATTGCAGTGTTCCACAATATACTTCTGATCCGCGGATTCTGATATTCACTGTAATTGCATATAATATCTGAGAACCATGAAAATATAAATAGTTGTGAGATTATCTTTGTAATGCAGATGATATTCTAATATAGGGGCGCCCCTGTAAACACTTGTGTGCTATCACTAGATTCTGATGAGAGAGCTCATGTGTGCTGTAATATGGTGCGTGCATTTATATAATCTGGCACAAGTACACAAAAAAATAGGCTCCAGAAGTAAGGATAACTGGCAGATGATAGGTTCATAACATATTATATAGAAAGTTTATTGCCAAACCATGATAACAAGAGCACACAGCAACTAGGCAGATCATAGTGTACATAACAGGGGTACACCATAACCACGATATATAAATCGGGAAACTGGAACTGGCTTGAAAATACGGTGTTGTATTGCCGCTAGTAATTGAAAGCCTATCGATCACGTACAGGCCAGCTCTATCGAACATAGTAAAGAAGAGCAAGCAGATTTTGGATAATAAAATGTTGGTTGCGCAGTGCCCACACATGATGAACCAGAGCGCATTAAGAATGCAACTCCCAGCTGTCTCTCGACCATTTCAGGCGGTTGTATGAAGATCCTACGTTTCCTAACCCTTCTTCTTCCTCGTCTCACCGCATGGGCCACCGGCCGGACCACCGGCCCCCACTGCCTGTGTTCCTCCGCCACCCGCACCCCCACCCCCGACCCAACCCCCACCCGCGTCGAGTTTTCTTCGTTCGGCGAGGCCCCACGACCACCCGAGCCCCTTCGATCGCACTCGCGAACTCCGGCAAGCTCTGAAAAATCTACTGACCCAATTTTGAAATTTGGTCTACTGTGATTTAACTAGTGTGGAATATAAAGAGGAAAACCATAAGCATTGAGAGTATAGTGTTGAGCGTGCCATGACGGATCTGAAGGTGCAAACCGGACAAAGGCAACTTCGCAACCAAGACAAGAAATCAGAGTGAAGCAGTGGCGATCTATTTTCTTGCTGCAATAAATAAGTTGAGCAGATACGAAAGAGTATCGCCTCTAGTGCGGCGCCGTGTACGCATCTGCTGAGAATTTGACGATGCTGCGGTAGCGATGGCTGTCGGCGGCATGGAAGCAGATCTAGGAGGGTAGACGGTGGCGGCAGGGCACGGTGGACGAGACGGTCGTAGGAGCGGCGCCGGCAAGGTGGACGACGGCGGGGATGAAGCGAGAGGACGGGATGCAAGGATCCCGGTCCGAAGGCGTGGATGAGAGAGGTCGATCTCTTGTAATGGACGGCGTCGTTGGGGTATCAGCTCTGGCATGGTGGAGGAGGACGGCGGTGGATGGGGTGGCGTACGGCGGCGGACGGAGGAGGGTGCAGTGGAGAGGGTGTTTTGGCACCCACGGAGTACGAATGGGGAAAAGGGAGGTAGAGAGGAAGGGGGGAACCATGTATTCAGGGTGCGCTTGTCTCAAATGCGAGGAAATTTACAAACTTAGCCCTCGTTTCAAATTTCTACTACATCACAGCAACATTAGTCGGTTGGGGATAGGACGGTAATCTCGCATACGCCGAATATTTGCCGACGAGAGTTTGTTTCTGGCGCCCACCGTGTATGAATATGAATCGGGGAGGGAGTCGATTTCAGCTGAGGACACACTGTGTTTTGGCGCCCACCATGTATGAATCCAAGTGAGAGGCGGTTACGTCATGTTTGGGTGAAATTACAAACCTACCCCTATTGAAACCTATAGAAATCCAGCAGATAGGCTTTGCGTGCCAGGGATGGGCAGTAGTGATTTCCATCTCGCAGATTTTGGTTTCGGGCGGTTACTGCGACTTTCCCCGCTTCGCTCAAATTTTGCAGAGTGCACGTTTACCGTGCCAACTCAATTCGAATCCCGTTTGTATTCTATTTTTTTCGGGCGGGATCCATTTTCAATTGGAATTACATTCTATATACATCATTTTTTATATATACTTTCAAAAGCACAACACCATTTATACATAAATATGGTTTACAAATGGCATGATCTCAGATTCATAAGGTTGTATCCATCAATTTGGATTTTCAAATATTTGAAACCACTTTATGTTGAGTTCCAATGTATGCATTCCTCGCTAACTGTCTCCAATTAATGTGTGTTTCATGCGGGTTATTTTTTTACTTCTCAAACATGTATAATGTGTTTCACACACGCAACATATAGTGTAATCCCGTTTAGACATTAATTGCATATAAACCATGCATTGTTTGTAATTAAAGAATCTAAGGATCACCAATATTATTAAACTATATAACATTACACATGTGCCCAAATTCAAATGAATATGCATGTTTGACACACCAATTTGCGTTATGATATTATCGATGTCGTGATCTCCAGTTTAAATATTTGAATCCCCTTTAATCCAGATATTTGTCTCATATAGCTATCACGCATGCTTATATAGGACTATCTCTCTGGACCTATACGCGTTCATCGTCTCTCAGGTATCTCTAGTGCTACCTGTATGTCGACAATGATCTCTTATCTTCGTAACACACTGACGATACTCTCTCCCCCGACCTTCATCACTCTATCTATCTCCAAGTATATCTCGATCCCTGCTATGTGTCTCTAACTATGATTCTCCATGTGGAATCTCTTTCTCTCACACAAAGACAAAACTTTGTCTCCCGGGGTCTCATTTCTCTCTATTATTCCCATGTGTGCACTCGCACACCCCTCATACAGAGATGTCTTTTGCTCCTTAGATATGAGAACCTACGACTCTTCCTCTTCAATATCTCTTTCTCACACACTAACACAAACTCTGTCCCCCAGGGTCTCATATTTCTCCATTGTTCTCTTGTATGTCGCTCACACACACCCTCTCTCCCTAGAGATATCTTGTGTTCCCTCATATGTCTCTCTAGCTATCACTCTCGTTGTGAAATATCTTTCTCTCTTGCAGACACAAAGCTCTGTCTCTCTGGATCTCATTTCTCTTTGATATCTGTTTGTATGTGACTCACATGCACCCTCTCTCTATCTCTCTCACACCCACACACATAACCCAGCCTTCTGATCCACTCGACTCCTATCTCTAATGCACACTAGCTAGCATCTTTATCTTTCTATTTATCTGTTTCTCCATCAACCTTCTTTCTCGCCCTCACTCTTGATTCCTATTACGCACACTACGTATGTTTCTCTCTACATGCAGTCAAGTGCCCTCTCACACACATATATAACTTCACCCTTTGAACCACCCGACGGTCATCTCCAACACCCAAACTAGCGGATGTCCCTCTAGCTAGCATCTCCATCTCTGTATCTATCTGTAGTTTCTCCGTCAACATTTCTTTCTCACACGGAGTCTTGCTTCCTATCACCCACACTATATATGCCTCTCCATACATATGCATTTATAGGTTGATCTCTTTTGCACAACTGTTGCGCCTCACTCCCCCTGATCACCATAGATGCATGCTCCAGCCCACGCCACTATCTCTTAAAGACAAAAACACATGCTCAATTGTCGGGCCTTCTTCCCTGCATTCTCACATGCATGCATATTGTCATACCGATCCGTCTCTCCCATGTCGTTGATCTTATGACTTATGTCTTCTTTCTTTTATCTCGATCATGCACGCGCGCGCGCACACACACACACATCCCACATATACATGTATACCTCTCACACATGCACGTTCAAGGTCTCTATGTCTCCATACGTAGTTAATTACCCTCAATCCTAACGCCACATCGAATCGTTCTCCTCTTTTGTGCACATAACTTCCGCCTAGATGGGTAAAACACACACTCATACTTAA
>NC_041383.1:326253135-326273357 GCF_002162155.2 Triticum dicoccoides | reverse complement strand
ACAAACACACACACACACACGCACCCCCCCCACACACACACACTAAGACTCCATCTCTCTCTCTCACACACACACACAAACTAAGACTCCATCTCTCTCTCTCCTCTCTCTCTCTCTCACACACACACACCCCACACACAGACTAAGACTCCATCTCACACACACATGCTCTAGGCGGAGCATTTGTTCCTACCACCCTTCATCCAACCTTACCCGTATGATAAACAATCACCTTTATTTACTTGCATAACATGGACAAATTCCACTTTACTTTAGTAGTCAGCAAACTTATCATTTGTACCCTTATAAAAAACGAGTTGGCGATGATGGTGTGCCTGCCATCTTGTAATACAAACCGTATGATCTATATCTGACGGATAGAAACCAAACTATGATAATTTTACAAAAGATACCCCACGTCTCTCCACATCATTATCTCCCGCAACCTCATTGCTCGGCAACTAAAAAAGGAATAAGTCTCTGGAACAATCTAGCATGCATGGTGGCCGCTGCCGCCTGCCGGCGCCGTCCATCCCCATGCCTCCACCCATTTCGACCACCAGTCACCACCACGCTCCACTCCTCCTCACCTTATCCCTCATCTTTCATTTTTTCGATGACATTCTCGAGATACCAGTTTTCCGATAAAATTCTCGAGATATCATTAGTTTTTACACATGTGATTACTCCTCCATGGGTCAATCACAACATGTGTTATGTAAAAAAATGCATATTGATGTTCCGTGCAATGCACGGGAATCTTGCTTGTAATTGTATAACGCAAATCACGAGCAGGAAGTGACATTTTTTGACACAACCACGTTAACATGGCCACGTAAATCACTAGCTAAAGTAAATACCATTATACTTATATCCCGATGCAAAAGGTTGAGTACATGTCCCAAGAGTAGAGTCGCACACATGCACTCTGTCTCTCAGAATCTCTCTCACACACACCAGTTACGTGACGCCCACTTAAGTAGACACGTATGTTACAATTTGTGCACCCGCGGATACACGTGATGCTGCGCATTTATTTAAGCCGGAAGGCGAACCCAAACAGTAGCTGCATTCATTCCCCTCCCTCCGCCTCTTCTCTGGTCTCCGTCGCCCGGTAGCCATGGGCCGGCCGAAGGTAACAACATACGCCATACTCCCGCCGGAGCGGCGCTTTAATATGGAAATTTTAGTGGTCATGGATGCATCTTTTTGTGCTAGCACTCCTATATAAGGGTTGACCGGTCGCTTCCCGCGGACGTGCGCGGGCGGTGGAAAAGGAAGGAGAAGGGAAGAGGTCTATGGAGTAACGTTTTTACCGCAATTTCTTAGGAAACTGAGTGCAATAATTGAGTAGTTTTGCAAATTACGAGTACTACACGTGAAACGGTTCAAAATCTATACTCCCTTGCCGCGCGCGCTTCCCGCGTGAAATGGTCAGCGTCGCCCTGGAGCGTCAGTGCTGCATTAATGCCCGGCCAGAGTGGAGGCGACCTCTCACTGGCGCCGGCTTTGAAGTGGTGCAACGGCCGAAAGAGCGTCGCTTCCCGGTGCACGCGACTGCTCCGCGCCGAGACTGGCCATATGCCCTATTTGGATCCATGGGTTAGAGTTAGTTTGAGCTAGTTGGGGTTCAAATAGCCCTAAAGTATCCAAGCATGAGGGTTTAAATTGGAGCAAGTTGCACCGAACCCACCAAAAAAACTATCCCACCCAAGAGGTGCTAACTGGAGATAGTTCTCATTGGGACCACTGAAAAATCACTTTTCTCTCTCCATGAAGTGCATTTATTGTCAATATAACCCTGTCACCCAAACACCTCTTTGGCTACAGTTAGTTTAGGGTTAGTCATGAGTTAGTCTAACCTCTAGCTAAGTTGGAGTATCAAACAGGAGCAGTATAGGACATGCAAGTTGCTCAAAGCATACAAGCAAATTCATACGTGAAAGGATTTTTTTTCTTTTTGAAAACGGAACGTGAAAGGAATTTTTTTTAGAATGCTCTTGGCATGTCGCTAACATGTGATAGTTAACCGACCTCAATAGACGGCAGAAACGCCAGCCCGCCGCACTTTGATAGAGACGAGGAGGGAGAAGCGATACAAGCTGCTGGATTACTAGAGATAGGTGTCGCACGGAAGCCAAGAAATATGGTGATAACGTGGGTTAGCCATGTACTAGTATGATGTAACTACACTGGGCTGTCGTGTTTCGTACTCTTCCAGTCCACTCTGGAGATGATTGGTTAATTTTATATCGCTGAATAATATTAAATATTATGAGTGCAGACGCTCCACCACGAGGTTCCTTGCTCCTTCTCGGTCGTCCGGAATCTATGTTCTTCCACTCTATTTTTTTACGTCAGCTTTGTTCATCCTTTTGCCAACACGCGGGACATCTAGCATCAAGGTGCACGTGTTATGCAAGGATCGTTCCATCTATATGAAGAACACATGGGACTGGAACTACGAGACGGACATGTACCCCGGAGTGGATGTACGAACCTGAGTAATGTAGCGCAGTAAGTGAAGTAGAAAGGCACAAATGGTATGAACATGCGTGGCATATAGGGTGTGTTTGGTTGCATTCTCGTCTCAGCATAGTTGTTCCCTCTTCATGCATGCTCAACTCAACACCCCTCTTCATGCATGCTCTCTTCATGCATGCTTCTAGTGTATTTGTGCTAAACTAGTGTGGACTCATGCACCCTCCATACACTCTACCAAACACCCAAAAGTAGGTCGAGAAGGGAACTCTTGGGCGGCATTTGTCTCTTACTACGTACTACCACTAAATGTTGTACGTGCAATACACGATGATGTTATGGAGTACGTGCATAAGTACTATACTACTACTATATTAGTTGGAGGCACATAATAACTTTTATATTTGTTTACGTGTATGCCCCGAGACCTTCCAACTAGAAGTGTCTTTCTCTCCAGGTCGCACTTTGTATCGTTCGTACCACTAAGTACTACTACGTGTGGTCTCCGACCCAGAAGTGGAAGAAGTGGAGACGCTCTACCACACTGTTTTTTTACACTAGGCTCTACCACGTTGTTCATGTCCCACTCCTTTCGCTGACGTGTGGGACATCCAACACGTGCCGTGTTTGGCACCCTTCATCGTAAGAGTTGAAACACTAGCATTCATCAGAAATAAAAAATAATTATAAATCGGCAGTGATACTATTTTGTTGCAAACCAATCAGCAGTGATAATATACCACACGGTTTCCTTGCTCCTCGGTATCGGAAAGAATACTTCCGTTCGCCAACATGTGGGACGTCGACCATCATGGTCCACTTGCCATGCACGCAGAACTCCAAGGGAGAGTCACCCAGGTCGTCGCACCGCAGTAACAATGACTAATGAGCCGTCAAATCACAGGCCCACTTCCCAATTTGAAGTTGCTCGGACGAAGGAACCATCATGACTTTGTTGAATTCCGCTTCTTGAAGAAAACTACTGTACCAGCAGTACTGGTAGCTATAGTAGTTACTCCAACAGAGGCCGCCTTTTGTTCATAGCATAGGAATATGAAAATCATAGGAAGTGAGATGACATGCATCTCAATTCCTATAGAGAAAGAGATGCCATTTGATGCTTAGGATAGGAATTTTTCCATTTAGTCTAGGCTAATGTACTGGTAATTTGCTCTAAAAACTACAGTAGTAACTAGTCATACCGGTACATGCTCGTACTCAGACACAGACACACTCACTAACTACTAGTACTACTACTTATCAAATGCTGGCCAGACGCCGTCGTTCTCCTTCCCGGCTTTGTTGGCGACACCCCATCGTGCTTGGATCTCTACCGACCTCTCCGTAGCAGCGCGTGCGTCCTTTTCTTTCTTGCGGCAGCGGGCCTCTCTTTTCTTGAGTGCTTTCTGACTTTTCCGCTCCCTCTGTGCAGCTTTGTCCGCCTCTTGCTCTACCGCCCATTCGGCCTTGGCATCCTCAAATTCCTCCCACATAGTTGTGAGGTCGCGAGCGGCAATGAACTCGGCACGGCGGGATGCCATCGCTTCCATACCATTTTGTGTGCGGTCATGGGCGGCGAGGAACTCTGCACGGCGGGATGCCATCGCTGCCTTACCGGTTAGTGTGCGGCGCGGTGGCATGAACGATGCTTGGTGAGAGCTCTGGGATGGAGTGGCCGGACAACCGTATAGTGCATTGGTTTGTCAAGAGCTCAAGGACAGAAGACGAAGCAAATTTGGGTTCCCCTTCAATCCTGGTCATTTATTACCGAGTAAAATGCATTGGCGGTCATCGAACTTGTCTTGATAGCTCACTTTGATCATTGTATACGAGATATGGTGATTATATGGTCACTGGCTCAGTGTATAGCTCCGTATTTGTCTAGTTGACCAGTCAAACAATCCGCATGCGCCTCATCAGCTCGTGTTCTTTATCTATCTACGCGGGCCTACCTGTCAATGGAGAAAGAATTACTGTAAAAACCAAAATTATGCGTATGTGGGGAATCAAACACGGACTCGTTGCTGGAACGCACCCTCGTCAGCCAAATGAAAATGAAATACTTTGCGTCAGACACTCATGGTCACGGTGTCAAAGCATGCTAATGCATGCACGTCGCCCTCTAAATCAAAGTCCTGCTCATGGCACAACTTCAACCATGGCCTCCTGGCGCTCCGAAGCTCTCTTGGATGTACTGTCGTAGGAGCAGACGAGGGACATGGGCGGCTCCGCTCTGGGCGCGCTCCAAAGCTCTCTTCGATGTATTGTCGTAGGAGAAAATGAAGGAGATCGCCGGCACCCCCCCCCCCCCGGCCGCCCTCCGCCGCCACGACCATGAAGCTGGCGCGCGTGCGCGGGCGCAGCCGGCAGCGAGGAAGAGTAGTACATGATAGGTCACCGCCGCTCTGGTCTCGGGAAGGCCACCGCTACTCCACTCAGTCGACGCCAAGCTTGGTGGGGTAAACATCAGCGGCCGATTAGCCGCTTGACGGCGACGTGGAGGCAGAAATCTTCAGAACCTTGTGCTCCGGAGGAGGAGGTTATCAAGGCAGATGAGGAGGAGGCAAAGTCAATGGCCGGCTTTCTTGGGTTCATGGCCAGACATGGTGGTCGGGCGCCGGCGATCGTTTAGATTAGGTTTACAGTAGGTTTTAGTACGGTTTGTGCGAAATATGTAATGAATTTCGTCTAGTTTGTAGGAAAAGTTTTCGAAATGTAATGAATTTCATCCGATTAATTTGAAATTTCCTTTGTTTGCACGAATTTCGTCCGGTTAGTTCATAATGTTGTCGAAAGGTATGCGGGCAGCATCAGATGGCATCCATCAGTGGCCTCGGACAGATGTTGGTGTAAATTTGTGGGCCAGCGCTGGAGATGCCCTAACTATCATGCTATAATCGCTAACAATCCTCCTTTATTTGGCAAGGAACAGTTATCTCTCGATCAAAATCAGATCCGCGGTGTTTCGCACTCCTCCCGCGCAAGAGTGTAAACTCTTGCTTAGATAAAAATGGAGCAAGTGGACGGCATTGTAGCACGTCATATCACTCGAACTAGCCCGCCTAACGAGCGGGAAAGCACCGCCCTCATCATTATGTTCTGGATTTCTATCGATCGATCGCGTGAAAATGTTACGCTTTGCAAGTTCTAAAGGAAAAGGCAGCACACTTACGACTCGTACGCGTCGCAACCCCGATAGTCCGGCTCGCACGCCGCTCACCAGAGGGGACACGCGTTGTCTTGCATTTTCACTGACATGTGGGACCATAATTGAATAAACCGTCGATAGCCGAAATCTAATCGCTCGGCGGGCATTGGCTGAGAAGAGAGAAACGGGGGAGGGAGAAGAGATCGCCCGCCCGCCGCACACGAACTCCAAGAAATATATGGTGATAATGTGAGGTGGGCCATGCTGGAGTCCGGACAGCTTCCGGAGCCCGCTCTCACCGCCCTGGCCCCTCAAGACGCCAGCTGCCCGCCGCATGCATGCATAGCAAGTAGTACTCCTTATGTGGAGGAGAGAGAGGCATTGACAAAGTCAAGGAGTGGGCTCTGCAAGAGCCCATCTCTACACATGTTCCTAGGTATAAAAAAATAATTCTAAAAAAGGCATAAAAAACAATAGTGTCTTAAAAAAGAAAGGTAAAAAACATTTGAGAGGAAATAAATAGAGAGAAAGTGAGAAAAAGCTGTAACCTGGGCATTACATGAGGAAGGAGGGAGTGGTGCACATGCCAAGTTCACTCGGCTGTCGTGTTTCACACTCCTCCGTTGTAACAGTGGAGACAATAGCTTTCATCAAAAATAAACAATGAATACTCGTTGCTCGTCCTCTATATCAGAAAGAATACTTTCATTCGCCGACATGTGGGACGTCGACCATCGTGGTCCACCTGCCATGCACAAAATTATCCTAGTCTACCCCGGTCATATCGCAGGCCCAACCTTTCCCACTGTAAGTTGTTCGGACGAAGGAACCATCATGACTTTGTTGAATTCCGCTTCTTCAAGAAAACTTACTGTACCCGCAATACTGCTACCACACGCAAAGACTGGACGACACTGTACCACGTCATATCACTGAAACCCACTAGGCCAAACTAGCCCGCCTAGGCATCTATTTTGGAACGGAGGGAGTATGTCTCTGCACTGCTATGATTTTGTGTTGCACGTTCTCTATACTTTTGCTATGATTTTCCCACCCTATGAACCAAATGAGGCATGAATGTATGTCGACTATTGTCTGATCGATCGCTAAGCCTACAACTTTAGGAGCTAGGGCTATTGGTCAATCGACGAGGGATAAGTATAAGCATACCACGAGCTCATCAGCCCCAGCGTTTCTCTTCGGTGAGTGTTTTGCAAGTACTATAGCTTGCACAGTAGCTAGCCTACTAACACCAAGAATCATCAAACAAGCCCTGCTGATATGATAAACAGTTCAAACTTACATCTAAGCATGCCATATATTACATCAAAAGCTGGTGAGGATACATCTGTTTCCATAACTCGGAGAGGGTTCGCATGATTCACTATCAAACAAAAGTAGCAAGATACGCCCACACAAGACAGTGCACTAGCCCTAAGATGGTTTGATAACATGCATCGTTCTGGTAATTAAACACAGGGCAATGTAAACTACCCTAGAGGATTACCACGACCAACTATTTCTTGTCATCGATCTCTCGGGCAATGACCACAGCACGGACAGTGGCATGGGAATCGATTTCTGGGGCGATGTCCACAGGACTGACCGCGGCATCAGAATCGATCTCTGGGGTGATGTCCATAGGATGGACAGCGTCATCGAAATCGATATCCGGGGCGATGCCAATAGGAAGGGCCACGACATCGGAATCATCAAGGACGTCCACCGGCACCTGCACAACCCTAACATATTAGCAAGCACATTGCAAATAATCAAAAACCACAACTATGGTAATAAGCCATTATTTTTTACCTTGTGCAGCTCACCGGGGGATCTCATCCCTCCGGGGGCCATCTCCTTGTCCTCGATGGGGGCCATCACCTTGCCAGGGGAATACTACTTCTCAACAGCGACTATCTCCTCAAACTTGGTTTTGAGCCTCACATAGGTGGCAATCAGAGTTCCTGGGGTAGGCACGGTGGGGCCCCTGATATTCTTCCAACTTTCTTTGAGGAGTTCGTCCGCCAACGTCCTCAACTCGTTGGCCAGTGCTTGTTTTTTGGAGTTCTTTGTCTCCATGGGTTGGCCCGCCAACACGGTCAACTCGTTGGTCGGTGCTCGCTTCCTGGAGATCGATGTCTCTAGTGGGTTGTCCGCCGGCAACTCTTTGCCTAGTGCTCCAGGATCCATCAATGAACTGACAAACAAAAAGCAACCGAAAGGAAACCACAATCGCAATGAAAACGGGAAAAGAATAGGATGTGAGAATCGGTCGGTGCTTCGCAAAAAGAAGATTCTTGGAATGAAAATATAGCAGCATAACTGATTCACCCACCTTTCCTTCGTCGGTACAGAAGAAAAATGGCAAAAGTGAGTAGCATGGAGTGAGGTTTTCTTCAAGAAAGGTAAGAAAGGGCTTGAACGAGCGTTCCAGTGAAATGATGGTTGCTTCGTCCAGTCCAACTTGGAGGCTACCTTACCATTGCTGGTAAAGGTGTGGGTTTTGTGATATGACGGGTCATGACGGCCACACCGGGGTGACAGGTGAGTCTCGACTGTAGCACCTCGCTGTGATTTGGTGGATGGCACGCGGGCCCGGATGCTTTGAAATGTCCCACATGTAGATAGAGCAGCTAGTCATAGAGGAGTGCTCAATATTGTGCACCGCGACCAAGGCAGAGAGGAAAACGAGAGAACTACGTAATTAATGCATGAGTTTAATTACTCCCTCTGTCTAGGTGAGTAAGTCATCTTAGGTTGTGCACCGTGACCAAGGAGGAGGGGAAAACGAGAGACATTAATGTTTATTTGCTAATTAATAGTATTGCATGCAATGAACTAGCAACTACATGCCATGTTTGATAGTCTCAGGTAATTAAAAGCATGCACACCCTCATCTCTTATTGATTGATATGTCAAGAAACAAGAAACAAGGTAGAAGTTAATGCACCGCGCCTACGTGTTTTGGGATTATTTGGTTTTCGTAAGATGACCTACACACCTAGATGGAGGGAGTAGGGTAGTTTTGTAAAGTACGAGATACATTCCTCCAATCGCAAAATGCCTTGGTTCATGAGATTTGAGATTTGAGCCCTATAAACCGGAAGGGAGGGAGTACTGCACACGGTGTAGTCTAGTCACTTGTTGAAATATCTAGAAAGGCAAATACTCCTTTCCGCTTTACAGGGCTATACTACTCCCTCCGTCTAGGTGTGTAAGTTATCTTACGAAAACCAAATAGTCCCAAAACACTTAGGCGCGGTGCATTAACTTCTACCTTGTTTCTTGTTTCTTGACATATCAACCAATAAGAGATGAGAGGTGTGCATGCTTTTAATGACTTGCAATGGCTAGTTCATTGCATGCAATGCTATTAATTAGCAAATAAACATTGGTGACCCCAAGAGGAAACGGTGCTAAGCGCGTGGACTTATGCAGAATGAGTATCAACCAATGGATAATGGAGTTTAATTGTTAAACAATAGCAATTTTGTCTCATGCAAGAGCCTGGCTAGTACTCCAAGGAACCGCACCACGCGAGCGTTCGCAACTGCCACGTTCGGGTTGCGCTTGGCTCTTCGCCTCTTCGAGAAGATGAACAATGATGTTACTCCTACTTCTACAGTATCGAATCCACTGCTGCATGTCCGCCCACCTCGTGCGGGAGGGATAGCATGTAGCGAAAGCTTCTACTTACTGCTCCTGCTTTTGCATCTATGATAGGTGGCCCAACAGGTGGTTGGCCCTCCTGTCATGCAGCCAAAGGCAGGTGCAGCTAAGGCACCGGAGCTCAGTTTGCGGGGGAGAGGGCATTGTAGTAATCAAATTTCTCGCTCTTGTATGAGTTGACGCGACACATCAAAGCATTGCACTCGATATAAGTCTTTTTACACATTTCAAATGGGCTACTTCGTATGTAGGAGTAGACATATTCTGCTTCGTATGTAGTCACTTGTTGCAATCTCTAAAAAGACTTATATTTGGAAACGGAGGGAGTACAACGCATGCATGCATGCCGTGACTTTCCTTTTGATACTTGCATGTGTTGATTTGATGCACCTTGCCAAATTTTAACTATAAATTTAACTAACCAAGTTTTCATGCATGTCACAAAAAATTACGGGGATGTTTGGATTGTGACTATGTTTGTCTTATGTTGCCACATTATTTTTCCCACACTTGCCACACTTGCCTAACCTGAGTTTCTCAAATTGTTAGACACACTTTGGCTTGCCTAAGGGAATCTTGCCACAATTTTTGTGTCTATGACATGTGGGGTTCACTGCTAATAAAAGAATTCTTGTCTTAGGTGTGGCTAATAAAAAAGACTTATATTTAGGAACGGAGGGAGTAGAAAATATAAATAATAATGCATGTTGGGGCAACCCACATTTCCGCTAATTTTAGTTGTGGGCTTGTTCACAATTTTTACAAGGGGGTGGTTATTCATTTAATGGAGGGACTTGTAGTACCAGACTTGAATGATACAAAGTGCGACCTGGCACACCATAACACCACTTGGAACAAGCGGGTAGATATCTCAAAAAACAATCAAAAACTAAAAAAACATGACCTGGCATGTAGTAGTACACAATTTTAAACGATTGTTTTGATGGAGTGAAAAAGGAAAACTACCCCACTACGTATATATAGGTCGGAGCCTCCGCGCTTGCTTTTTAGGCTTGCTCTATTCACACACTCTCATCCTCTCCAGATCTAAACAAGATAGGGGTAGTAACAGTGTCCTTCTCCCTTAAAAAAACACTGGCTTTCTATCCTCACCGCTGGTTACAGATCCGGACGTATCCCCCTCCGTCGGTGAAGGGGAGGAGGGGCAACGTTTAGGCCGTCGTCGAGAGCGAGGGAGGAGACCCACTGCCGGCCGCACCATTATCTCTAGCTGAGCGCCGGCGCGGGAGGTCCTCCGATCCCTTTGTCGTTGCCTGTGGGCGGATCCGGCCTCCCGCCGCCCACCTATCCACATCCCGACGACCTTCAGGTATATCTTTGTTTGAAACCGCCTTAGCTCTACTTCCCAAGCTCGCTACATCGCTGCATGTGCATCATTTTCTACCTCTCAGCCCCTCTCGATCGGATGGTCCAACGTCACATATATTTTTCTTCTATTGTTAGAGGTAAAGCTACTTCATGGAGTCGAATCTTGTACTCCCTCTGTTCGAAAATACTTGTCATTGAAATGGATGTATCTAGATGTATTTTAGTTCTAGACACATCCATTTTGATGACAAGTAATTTTGGACGGAGGGAGTACTTGGTTCAAACAAGAAATAAAGTGGGGGTGGGCGAATTTAGTATGTACATCGGACTTGGTACAAACAGGAAGGAAAGGGGGTGAAAGTAGTACAAACTGGTCATCCAACCGGTCTCTTGGTCGAAAAGGGAAATATAGGGGTAACGATGTACACAGTGGTATGACCAGGACTAGATTTGCTATCCACACATAGGAGTAGGTGGCTAGAGTGAACAAAAATGGGACCAACCCAGATATGTTTCTTGGATGTTTGTTTCTCGGGGCAACAAACTATGAATCACCACTTTATGCCCCTGTTTACGTACATGGTGCTAGACTGCTGGTGCACCCACTGTCCCATGCCCTTATACCAAATATTTAGGCTCCGTTCGGAATAAAGGGGCAGAAAACATAGGTCTTGATGAAAATAGAGGAATAGGAAAGGAATGTAGGTATAAAACTATGGAACAGTGAACCGGAGGAAACTCTCAAGAGAATGTGTTCCGATGGACTACGAAATGTACATATTTGGTTTTTTAGAGTAGCATGCTTGGCAGTATGAGATGCTATTTGTTTATTCAGCTACACAGTGACTACTCTTGTCCTCGCCTCACGTACCACACATAGGTTTATTTTTTTATTCCGGCAACACAGCACATCAACCTGTCTAACGCATGGCAGCGAGCGCCTGCCTCGGGCTTCCGTCCAAAAAATGAGCAACGCGTGGATGTTTCTGATCCTATGGAATCAGTACTACCAGACCAGGTTTCCTATGAAACACTATTCACCTTTCTCGTGTTCCGAATGGTTGGAAGGGAAAGAATACCGTAGGAATTGTGTTCCTACGAAAATCCTGCACCAAATCTGTGAACCGAATGCAGCCTTAGCTGTTCTTAATCTAATGTCCCTGGTAAAAATGAAGCCATGCCACTGTTATAAGCCATGACAGGTTTAGCCAAATGTTTTTGCCTGTAATTGTTTGAGACTCTGATTGTTTCCTCTGTGCCTTTTTGTTGGAAATATGCCCTAGAGGCAATAATAAAAGGATTATTATTATATTTCCTTGTTCATGATAATTGTCTTTTATTCATGCTATAATTGTATTATCCGGAAATCGTAATACACGTGTGAATACTTAGACCAAATGCGTCCCTAGTAAGCCATTAGTTGACTAGCTCGTTGGTCAACAGATAGTCATGGTTTCCTGACTATGGACATTAGATGTCATTGACAACGGGATCACATCATTAGGAGAATGATGTGATGGACAAGACCCAATCCTAAGCATAGCACAAGATCGTGTAGTTCGTTTTGCTAGAGCTTTTCCAATGTCAAGTATCTCTTCCTTAGACCATGAGATCGTGTAACTGCCGGATACCGTAGGAGTGCTTTGGGTGTACCAAACGTCACAACGTAACTGGGTGACTATAAAGGTGCACTAAAGGTATCTTCGAAAGTGTCTGTTGGGTTGACATGGATCGAGACTGGGATTTGTCACTCCGTATGACGGAGAGGTATCTCTGGGCCCACTTGGTAATGCATAATCATAATGAGCTCAAGGTGACCAAGTGTTTGGTCACAGGATCATGCATTACGGTACGAGTAAAGTGACTTGCCGGTAACGAGACTGAACGAGGTATTGGGGTACCGACGATCGAGTCTCGGGCATGTAACGTACCGATTGACAAAGGGAATTGTATACGGGGTTGATTAAATCCTCGACATCGTGGTTCATCCGATGAGATCATCGAGGAGCATGTGGGAGCCAACATGGGTATCTAGATCCCGCTGTTGGTTATTGACCGGAGAGCCATCTCGGTCATGTCTGCATGTCTCCTGAACCCGTAGGGTCTACACACTTAAGGTTCGGTGACGCTAGGGTTATTAGGAAGACTTGTATGTGATTACCGAATGTTGTTCGGAGTCCCGGATGAGATCCTGGACGTCACGAGGAGTTTTGGAATGGTCCGGAGGTGAAGATTTATATATGGGAAGTTGTCATACGGACACCGGAAAGTTTTGGGGGCATATCGGTATTGTACCGGGGCCATCGGAGGGGTTCCGGGGGTCCACCGGGAGGGGCCACCCCTCTCGGAGGGCCTCATGGGCCGCAAGCAGCAGGGAACCAGCCCCTGGAGGGCTGCCCCCCCCCTTGGGCCCATGCGCCTAGGGTTGGGGGGAACCCTAGTGGGGGCGCCCCCCTTGCTTGGGGGGCAAGCCCCCCTCCCTGGCCGCCGCCCCCCCCCCCTCTCTAGATCTCATCTAGAGGGGGCCGGCCCCCTTCCCCCTTCCCCTATAAATAGAGGAGCGAGGGGAGGGCTGAACACCTGATCCAAGGCGCAGCACCTCCCCTCCCCAACACCTCTCCTCCTCCGTTGAGTGCTTGGCGAAGCCCTGTCGGAGTACTGCCTCTCCACCATCATCACGCCGTCGTGCTGCTGCTGGAGCCTTCTTCCTCAACCTCTCCTTCCCCCTTGCTGGATCAAGAAGGAGGAGATGTCGTCCGCTCCGTACGTGTGTTGAACGCGGAGGTGCTCTCCGTTCAGTACTTGGTCATCGGTGATTTGTATCACGGCGAGTACGACTCCATCATCCCCGTTCCCTTGAACGCTTCCGCACGCGATCTACAAGTGGTATGTAGATGCAATCTCTCTCCCATGACTCGTTGCTTAGATGAACTCATAGATGGCTCTTGGTGAAACCGTAGGAAAAATTTTAATTTTCTGCAACGTTCCCCAACAGTGGCATCATGAGCTAGGTCTATGCGTAGTTCTCTATTGCACGAGTAGAACACAATTTTGTTATGGGCGTAGATCTTGTCAACTTGCTTGCTGCTACTAGTCTTTTCTTGCTTCAGCGGTATTGTGGGATGAAGCGGCCCGGACCGACCTTACATGTACGCTTACGTGAGACAGGTTCCACCGACTGACATGCACTAGTTGCATAAGGTGGCTAGCGGGTGTCTGTCTCTCCCACTTTAGTTGGACCGGATTCGACGAAAAGGGTCCTTATGAAGGGTAAATAGAAGTTGAGAATATCACGTTGTGGTTATTCGTAGGTAAGAAAACGTTCTTGCTAGAACCCAATTGCAACCACGTAAAAGATGCAACAACAATTAGAGGACGTCTTACTTGTTTTTGCAGCAATTGTCATGTGATGTGATATGGCCAGAAGTTGTGATGAATGATGATTGATATATTGTGATGTATAAGATCATGTTCTTGTAATAGGAATCACGACTTGCATGTCGATGAGTATGACAACCGGCAGGAGCCATAGGAGTTGTCTTTATTTTTTGTATGACCTGCGTGTCATTGAAGAACGCCATGTAAATTACTTTACTTTATTGCTAAACGCGTTAGCCATAGAAGTAGAAGTAGTCGTTGGCGTGACAACTTCATGAAGACACGATGATGGAGATCATGATGATGGAGATCATGGTGTCAATGCCGGTGACGAAGATAATCATGGAGCCCCGAAGATGGAGATCAAAGGAGCTATATGATATTGGCCATATCATGTCACCATTATATAATTGCATGTAATGTTTATTATGTTTATGCATCTTGTTTACTTAGAACGACGGTAGTAAATAAGATGATACCTTATAATAATTTCAAGAAAGTGTTCCCCCTAACTGTGCGCCGTTGCTAAAGTTCGTCGTTTCGAAGCACCACGTGATGATCGGGTGTGATAGATCCTTATGTTCACATACAACGGGTCTAAGACAGTTTTACACATGCAAAAACACTTAGGGTTAACTTGACGAGCCTAGCATGTACAGACATGGCCTCGGAACACAAGAGACCGAAAGGTCGAACATGAGTCCTATGGAAGATACGATCAACATGGAGATGTTCACCGATGATGACTAGTCCGTCTCACATGATGATCGGACACGGCCTAGTCGACTCGGATCGTGTAACACTTAGATGACTAGAGGGATGCCAATCTGAGTGGGAGTTCATTAAATAATTTGATTAGATGAACTTAATTATCATGAACTTAGTCTAAAGTCTTTGCAAAATATGTCTTGTAGATCAAATGGCCAACGCTCATGTCGACATGAACTTCAACGCGTTCCTAGAGAAAACCAAGCTGAAAGATGATGGAAGCAACTATTCGGACTGGGTCCGGAACCTGAGGATCATCCTCATAGCAGCCAAGAAAGATTATGTCCTAGATGCACCGCTAGGTGAAGCACCCATCCTAGAGAACCAAGATGTTATGAACACTTGGCAGTCATGTGCTGATGATTACTCCCTCGTTCAGTGCAGCATGCTTTACAGCTTAGAACTGGGGCTTCAAAAGCGTTTTGAGCGACACGGAGCATATGAGATGTTCGAAGAGCTGAAAATGGTTTTTCAAGCTCATGCCCGAGTCGAGAGATATGAAGTCTCCGACAAGTTCTATAGTTGTAAGATGGAGGAAAACAGTTCTGTCAGTGAGCACATACTCAAAATGTCTGGGTTGCACAACCGCCTGTCCCAGCTGGAGATCAACCTCCCGGACGAGGCGGTCATTGACAGAATCCTTCAGTCGCTCCCACCGAGCTACAAGAGCTTTGTGTTGAACTACAATATGCAAGGGATGGTGAAGACCATTCCTGAAGTATTCTCAATGCTGAAGTCAGCAGAGGTTGAAATCAAGAAAGAACATCAAGTGTTGATGGTCAACAAGACCACTAAGTTCAAGAAGGGCAAGGGTAAGAAGAACTTCAAGAAGGACGGCAAAGATGTTGTCGCGCCCGATAAGCCAGTTGCCGGGAAGAAGTCAAAGAATGGACCCAAGCCTGAGACTGAGTGCTTTTATTGCAAAGGGAAGGGTCACTGGAAGCGGAACTGCCCCAAATACTTAACGGACAAGAAGGCCGGCAACACTAAAGGTATATTTGATATACATGTAATTGATGTGTACCTTACCAGTACTCATAGTAACTCCTGGTTATTTGATACTGGTGCCATTGCTCATATTTGTAACTCACAGCAGGAGCTGCGTAATAAGCGGAGACTGGCGAAGGACGAGGTGATGATGCGCGTCGAGAATGGTTCCAAGGTCGATGTGATCGCCGTCGGCACGCTACCTCTACATTTACCTACGGGATTAGTTTTCAACCTCAATAATTGTTATTTAGTGCCAAGTTTGAGCATGAACATTGTATCTGGATCTCGTTTGATGCGAGATGGCTACTCATTTAAATCCGAGAATAATGGTTGTTCTATTTATATGAGAGATATGTTTTATGGTCATGCCCCGATGGTCAATGGTTTATTCTTAATGAATCTCGAACGTAATGTTACACATATTCATAGCGTGAATACCAAAAAATGTAAAGTTGATAACGATAGTCCCACATACTTGTGGCACTGCCGCCTTGGTCACATAGGTGTCAAGCGCATGAAGAAGCTCCATACTGATGGACTTTTAGAGTCTCTCGATTATGAATCATTTGACACGTGCGAACCATGCCTCATGGGTAAAATGACCAAGACTCCGTTCTCCGGAACAATGGAGCGAGCAACCAACTTATTGGAAATCATACATACCAATGTGTGCGGTCCAATGAGCGTTGAGGCTCGCGGAGGATATCGTTATGTTCTCACTCTCACTGATGACTTGAGTAGATATGGGTATGTCTACTTGATGAAATACAAGTCTGAGACCTTTGAAAAGTTTAAGGAGTTTTAGAATGAAGTAGAGAATCAACATGACCGAAAGATAAAATTCTTATGATCGGATCATGGAGGAGAATATTTAAGTCACGAATTTGGTACACACTTAAGGAAATGTGGAATCGTTTCACAACTCACGCTGCCTGGAACACCTCAGCGTAACGTGTGTCCGAATGTTGTAATCGCACTCTATTGGATATGGTGCGATCTATGATGTCTCTTACCGATTTACCGCTATCATTTTGGGGATACGCTCTAGAGACAGCTACATTCACTTTAAATAGGTCACCGTCTAAATCCGTTGAGACGACACCGTATGAATTATGGTTTGGAAAGAAACCTAAGCTGTCGGTTCTAAAAATTTGGGGATGCGATGCTTATGTCAAGAAACTTCAACCTGAAAAGCTCGAACCCAAGTCGGAAAAATGCGTCTTCATAGGATAGCCTAAGGAAACCATTGGGTATACCTTCTATCTTAGATCCGAAGGCAATATGTTTGTTGCCAAGAATGGATCCTTTCTGGAAAAAGAGTTTCTCTCGAAAGGAGTAAGTGGGAGGAAAGTAGAACTCGATGAAGTACTACCTCTTGAACCGGAAAGTAGTGCAGCTCAGGAAAATGTTCCTGTGGTGCCTACACCGATTGGAGAGGAAATTAATGATGATGATCAAGGTACTTCGGATCAAGTTGCTACTGAACTTCGTAGGTCCACAAGGACACGTTCCACACCAGAGTGGTATGGCAACCCTGTCCTGGAAATCATGTTGTTAGACAACGGTGAACCTTCGAACTATGAAGAAGCGATGGCGGGCCCAGATTCCAACAAATGGATTGAAGCCATGCAATCCGAGATAGAATCCATGTATGAAAACAAAGTATGGACTTTGACTAACTTACCCGATGATCGGCGAGCCATAGAAAACAAATGGATCTTTAAGAAGAAGACGGACGCGGATGGTAATGTAACCATCTATAAAGCTCGACTTGTCGCTAAGGGTTATCGGCAAGTTCAAGGGATTGACTACGATGAGACTTTCTCTCCCGTAGCGAAGCTTAAGTCCGTCCGAATCATGTTAGCAATTGCCGCATACTATGATTATGAGATATGGCAGATGGACGTCAAAACGGCATTCCTTAACGGTTATCTTAAGGAAGAGCTGTATATGATGCAGCCGGACGGTTTTGTTGATCCTAAGAATGCTAACAAAGTATGTAAGCTCCAGCAATCCATTTATGGGCTGGTGCAAGCATCTCGGAGTTGGAACATTCGCTTTGATGAGATGATCAAAGCGTTTGGGTTTATGCAGACTTATGGAGAAGCCTACGTTTATAAGAAAGTGAGTGGGAGCTCTGTAGCATTTCTCATATTATATGTAGATGACATACTTTTGATGGGAAATGATATAGAATTCTTGGACAGCATTAAGGCCTACTTGAATAAGTGTTTTTCAATGAAGGACCTTGGAGAAGCTGCTTACATATTAGGCATCAAGATCTATAGGGATAGATTGAGACGCCTCATAGGTCTTTCACAAAGCACATACCTTGATAAGATTTTGAAGAAGTTCAAAATGGATCAGTCCAAGAAAGTGTGAGATTGAGCTCGGCTCAATGCCCGACCACGGCAAAAGATAAAGAAGAGATGAGTGTCATCCCCTATGCCTCAGCCATAGGATCTATTATGTGTGCCATGCTGTGTACCAGACCTGATGTAAACCTTGCCGTAAGTTTGGTAGGAAGGTACCAAAGTAATCCCGGTAAGGAACACTAGACAGTAGTCAAGAATATCCTGAAGTAGCTGAAAAGGACAAAGGACATGTTTCTCGTTTATGGAGGTGACAAAGAGCTCATCGTAAAGGGTTACGTCGACGCTAGCTTCGACACAGATCTGGATGACTCTAAGTCACAAACTGGATACGTGTATATGTTGAATGGTGGAGCAGTAAGCTGGTGCAGCTGCAAGCAGAGCGTCGTGGCAGGATCTACATGTGAAGCGGAGTACATGGCAGCCTCGGAGGCAGCACATGAAGCAATTTGGGTGAAGGAGTTCATCACCGACCTAGGAGTCATACCCAATGCGTCGGGTCCGATCAAACTCTTCTGTGACAACACTGGAGCTATTGCCCTTGCCAAGAGCCCAGGTTTCACAAGAAGACTAGGCACATCAAGCGTCGTTTCAACTCCATCCGTGAAAATGTTCAAGATGGAGACATAGATATTTGCAAAGTACATACGGATCTGAATGTCGCAGATCCGTTGACTAAACCTCTTTCGTGAGCAAAACATGATCAACACCAGAACTCTATGGGTGTTCGACTCATCACAATGTAACTAGATTATTGACTCTAGTGCAAGTGGGAGACTGTTGGAAATATGCCCTAGAGGCAATAATAAAAGGATTATTATTATATGTCCTTATTCATGATAATTGTATTTTATTCATGCTATAATTGTATTATCCGGAAATCGTAATACACGTGTGAATACTTAGACCAAATACGTCCCTAGTAAGCCTCTAGTTGACTAGTTCATTGGTCAACAGATAGTCATGGTTTCCTGACTATGGACATTAGATGTCGTTCACAACGGGATCACATCATTAGGAGAATGATGTGATGGACAAGACCCAATCCTAAGCATAGCACAAGATCGTGTAGTTCGTTTTGCTAGAGCTTTTCCAATGTCAAGTATCTCTTCCTTAGACCATGAGATCATGTAACTCCCGGATACCGTAGGAGTGCTTTGGGTGTACCAAATGTCACAACGTAACTGGGTGACTATAAAGGTGCACTACAGGTATCTCCGAAAGTGTCTGTTGGGTTGACACGGATCGAGACTGGGATTTGTCACTCCGTATGACGGAGAGGTATCTCTGGGGCCACTCGGTAATGCATCATCATAATGAGCTCAAGGTGACCAAGTGTTTGGTCACGGGATCATGCATTACGGTACGAGTAAAGTGACTTGCCGGTAACGAGACTGAACGAGGTATTGGGATACCGACGATTGAGTCTCGGGCATGTAACGTACCGATTGACAAAGGGAATTGTATACGGGGTTGATTGAATCCTCGACATCATGGTTCATCCGATGAGATCATCGAGGAGCATGTGGGAGCCAACATGGGTATCCAGATCCCGCTGTTGGTTATTGACCGGAGAGCCATCTCAGTCATGTCTGCATGTCTCCCAAACCCGTAGGGTCTACACACTTAAGGTTCAGTGACGCTAGGGTTATTAGGAAGACTTGTATGTGATTACCGAATGTTGTTCAGAGTCCCGGATGAGATCCTGGACGTCACGAGGAGTTCCGGAATGGTCCGGAGGTGAAGATTTATATATGGGAAGTTGTCATACGGACACCAGAAAGTTTCGGGGGCATATCGGTATTGTACCGGGGCCACCGGAGGGGTTCCGGGGGTCCACCGGGAGGGGCCACCCCTCCCGGAGGGCCTCATGGGCCGCAAGGGGCAGGGAACCAGCCCCTGGAGGGCTGCCCCCCCCCCTTGGGCCCATGCGCCTAGGGTTGGGGGGGAACCCTAGTGGGGGCGCCCCCCTTGCTTGGGGGCAAGCCCCCCTCCCTGGCCGCCCCCCCCCCTTGGGCCCATGCGCCTAGGGTTGGGGGGGAACCCTAGTGGGGGCGCCCCCCTTGCTTGGGGGCAAGCCCCCCTCC
>NC_041383.1:326244298-326252662 GCF_002162155.2 Triticum dicoccoides | reverse complement strand
GCCCCGTTCCCCCTTCCCCTATAAATAGAGGGGCGAGGGGAGGGCTGAACACCTTATCCAAGGCGCAGCCCCTCCCCTCCCCAACACCTCTCCTCCTTCGTTGAGTGCTTGGCGAAGCCCTGTCGGAGTACTGCCTCTCCACCATCATCACGCCGTCGTGCTGCTGCTGGAGCCTTCTTCCTCAACCTCTCCTCCCCCCTTGCTGGATCAAGAAGGAGGAGACGTCGTCCGCTCCGTACGTGTGTTGAACGCGGAGGTGCTGTCCGTTCAGCACTTGGTCATCAGTGATTTGGATCACGGCGAGTACGACTCCATCATCCCCGTTCCCTTGAACGCTTCCGCACGCGATCTACAAGTGGTATGTAGATGCAATCTCTCTCCCATGACTCGTTGCTTAGATGAACTCATAGGTGGATCTTGGTGAAACCGTAGGAAAAAATTTAATTTTCTGCAACGTTCCCCAACACTTTTTGTGCAAACAGGGATATCCAATTCACCTGGTTGCTATTGTGACCTTTTGGTGCACTGCAAAAAACTCTTCTTAAAAGAAGTGACCTTTGTGCTGTTTAACTGGAATGTCAGAATGGAATAGTTGGTTCATTTTGGTGGAACTGCACAAAGGCAGATCTGTGTTCCAATCCTCATCATCCATATTGGCGCCATAACCTTCCTTTAGGTAAGAATGATATTTAATGCATGTGTTCATCTCTATTTTCCGACTGCCATGAGAAAATAATGCTGGGTTTTACTAGTACACTTGTACTCCCTCTCTGACAAAACCAATTCTGAATTAGAAGGCCAATCATGTACTTGGTTTCACGAACTAGTGAGGAGAAAGAGAAATAGAGCATGAAGAGGAAGAAGAAGAAGAAGAAATAGTGCCAAGGCGATCTTGCTGAAGCCAGAGGCCTCAGTCGAGGCCATTCAAGGGCTCCGGCAACGACTACCTTACATGTGAGACGATCCTCCAGGGAGCCCTTCCACTTCTGATGTCTCACTTAATTAATTAGGAGTACTTAAGTACCACTAATTTATTACTGCCTAATTTTCCTGTTGGAGTTAAACAAATCTTTAGTAGGACCCTATGCTGAATCATGTATGTGTGTATGTTTGTCTATGGAGGTGAATCATGTGGTGGAGCAGGGTGGGAATATTATTAGTGTCATGACATAATAGTGCTATTGTTTTGCATGTCAATTTATTGCCATTGGTTCAATGAGGCAATGTTTTGCATATTGTCCATCATGAATTTGATGCTACTGTTTGAGTAATATGCTAATGTCTTCCTATCCTTTCTCACTAAGCTAATGAAGGTTTCACCTTGTTCCTACTTGTGCAAACGGGGATCATGTTGTGCCAATCATACATTTTAGTGTAACTACACAAGACAATACAATGAACTGTATCCCAGCCGGTGCTTTAACTCTGTTGGAAGTTCTTGACAATATTTCGATATAATCTCAGCCCTGGTAAACAAGAGTGATTTCAACCATACATTTGAAGTGCACAAAAATATATACTATTGTGTGATTCCAGTGAGTGCTTTGTCATCTCTTGTGGGACAACATGAATAAGCTTTTTTTTCTCAGGTTGGTACGGGCCTAAGGCCTTCATCCATATTAGTTTGCTGTCATCTCTATTTGTATCGTGCTACTGTCATGAGAAACTCCTTTATCTTTGCACGTTAAAGTTTTGCAACCTATTATAAATGGCAATGCTTTGAGTGTTGAGTTGAGCTAATTGGCATTGCTTAAATAAACTAATACCTCTCTTTAAGCAAGACTACTATGTTGCTAACTTTACCAATTAAGATAATGAGGGTGCTTCTATTTGTTAGTGTATGTTTCATCAACTAGTCCCACTATTACAGTAATCTCACTCTCTCAATATATGTGCCAACAGGGATGCTCGATTTTGGTGGAACTGCACAAAAACTTTGGGTGCTTCATTGCCTCGACAGCTTCCGTCCTTTCCTGTCAGTCGCTAATCTCTGCTTGCTTTCTTCCTTTGCTGTCAGTCGCTTGGCTTATCTCGGCTTCCAGTCAAAGGAAATAGTAATTGATATGCTACCTCACACAAGTTGGTACTGGTCTTTATCCTGATTATTGTGCCTGTCATATGTATTGGTAATTTGGTATTGTGCTACTATTTGCCGATTTCATAAAGGGGTAATTTGGAGCCTGAACTCGCAGGAAAATCATTACATCGGGTGATTTCAGTAGAACTGCACAAAACGATCAGATGGAAAGGTACTTATGCTGCTGCTATGTACTCCAAAGTTCACTCAGACAAGCATCGATGTTGACAAGAAGTGCCTATATTCATTCGAGTATCAACCGGCATCAACCAATTGTCAAACTCCAAGTATTAGGAGAGTGAACGCCAAAAATATTGCTTGGCGCATAGCCCAGAAAAACGCAGTCCAGTCTTTGGTCCCAACTTGTGCCTTTTGGTTATCGGCACATATGGTAGCAAACTATATGGCATGGAGTCTAAAGATTCCAGACAAGTTGGTTGACGTGTATATTCATCTGGCACTTAATCAGTCTGCACGCCAAGGATGCTCCATTTCAGTTGAACTGCACAAAAAATTTGGGTGGTTCATTTTCTCAACCGCCTCCTTTCTCGTCTGCAATGTAGAATTTTGGCGAGATACAGGACCAAGATGAGCCAGTAAACTAGTTGGATGAAAGTAGTGGCCAAGTTGCTCAAACCTCCCTCGGCACGAGGCCACTATTTGAGGATAAACCTACAAGCAAAGTTCAGATTGTCTGTGCTGCCTCTTATGTACTCGAAAGTTTACTCGTACAAGAACTAATTTTAGCAAGAAGTACCTCCGATTGAACACCATTTACCAGTTTGTACCCTAGGTAATTAAAGTTTGTCCATGGATCATATTGGCTGTGATCTCAATCATTTGGATGCATTAACATACTGAACATGTGTATATCTGAATCTTTTTGTGAATTATGTATGAATATTGTCGTGTGATCTATCAATCATTTGGATGCATAGATATGCTGAGCTTGTGTATATATGAATCTTTTGAGTTGTTGATAGTGAATGTTGGCTATGAATATGAACGTGTCCTGTGAACCTGAGTTTGATATGAATGTTTACCTTTTCTGTTGTATTTGTGTGTGAACTTGTTAGTATGCCTACTGTGGTGTATAAAACGCAGGTCTCTTATAAAAGTAATGATGTGTCCAATTTATGTTTTCCCTTCTAACCACATTATATATATTTATATTATTACTATTATCGTATATTTTATAGAGACTTATATATACATTATAAAAACATCCCACGTGTTACTAACTTATAAAAGTAAATGTTTAACGGAAGTTGGCAAGGAAAATCCTGGTTGTTTTTGACTCACAGGCAAGGAAAATCCTGGTGATTGCGTACAAAAGCTTGCGAAGATTTTAAGGACCAATTTAATAATAACGTGCTCATTTTTATTTTGAGCAATAACTCGCTAATTTGTTAATTATATATATAAAAAATGTGCCTCTCCGGTTTATTCTTTGATATTAATTGCTCCTTCTAACATAACATGATATATATAACAAGCCCACCTAATACGTGTATTTCAAGGAAGTGCAAATGGGCTGGGATTTCTTAGAAAATATAAATGCGCCTGATTGACGCGAAATTATTTGTTCACCCAGCCCAGGAAATGGACTGTACATTCTAGAAAACATGGGTTAAATATATGCCACATTTTTGCAGGCTGACATGTGGGCCAATAGGTCGAAGCCTACGCAGGGCGTTATCAACTTGGTCAACAAATGATTGTGTCATCCACAACCATTGGATTTATATCCAACGGCCGGCATGCACCTTCAATCTCTCGTCTTCTTCCTCCAGCGTCGCCGGGACCGCCTGGTCCGGCCTCTGGCGGCTAGTGGCTCTGCTTAGCACGCATCGATGCGAAGCGCTACCCCACCGCCGGCGAGGCTATCCCTCCACCCCTCGACACCTCCTATTATTCTCCACAGACTACAGCCCCACACCGCAACAGAACCAGTTACAACCCTTCTCCTCCTCTCAATCTGTGACTCCACTGCCGCGTTTTCCCATCCCCAAGTCGTTCCCGTCCGAGGCCTCGCCGTCGTCCACCGCCTCGCTGCGTTCGGTGCGGCGTGGTCAACAAACGAGAGTCATTGGAAGATGACTGTACATCGAGAGCCTGACTGCTGGGACCCACAAGGTCCATGGTCGCACGCAAGGAAAGTTCCTCCTTATTAAGCTGGAAAAAAATGTTTCCTCCACCTGACAGCTGGGACCCATCGGCTGTATCTTCGCACCGAAGGAAGTGCCTCCTTATTTTGCGAAAAAAAATATTCATCCCATTGACAGTTGGGACCCGTCAGATTTGGTGACTTACTTGTGGGCCTACTAAGCGGACGTGTACGCACGGCTTTGTCAACTTAATCAACAAATGATTCTAGCAGCTGGACTGTTGGATGTTAATCCAACAACCGTGCTCCTTCTTCAACCTCTGTTCTTGCTCCTGTCTCCCGTGGGCGGCACCGCGGCTATGCTGCCGTGCACCCGAACCAGTGAAGTTTCCCACTCCTCTCCATCTGCGACTCCACTGCCCCGTCTTCCCCATCTCCGGGTCGTTCCAGTCTGGGTGCGCTCGGCATGGTGTGGTCAACGTGGTCAACAACCGAGAGTCATCGGAAGATGACTGTACGTGAGAAGCTGACAGTGGGGATGCACCATGCCCATGGACGCATGCATGCAACGGAACACGGCGAGGTCAACGTGGTCAAGGAACGACTTCCATCGGAAGTATACTGTACGTGGAGAGTCTCAGCTGGGTCCACGGCCGCAGCAAGTAAGTGCCTCCTTATTACATGGAAAATAATGATTCCTCTAACTGACAGCAGGGACCCACTGGACGGGCCACCGTATTTTGTGAAAAAATGTTTGCCCCCTGACTGTTGGGACCGACCTAACGGGCCACCGTATTTCGCGAAAAAAACGTTCCCCCTGCTGTCAGCTCGGACCCACCAGAAGTGCGTCTTTATTACGCACAAAAAAATGAATACTCCCCCGGCTAGCTGGGACCCACCTTGGTGGGAGGATGACTTGTGGGCCTACTAAGTTGACGGGGATGAAGGGCTTTGTCAACTTAGTCAATATGAACGATTCTAGCTCCAGTGACCGTACGATGTCCATCCAACGGCCGTAGTGCTTCTTCAACCTCTGGTCTTCTTGCTCCAGCCGCCCAAAGCAGCGCCGGTCGTGCCACATGCTCCTGCCTCCTATGGCCGGCTGTGCTGCCGCGGAGGCCTCACCGCCCCCTATTATTCCCACCGCTGGCCAGGCCCTGCAGCGACGGCAGCCTCACACCGCAGCCGAACCATTGAACCCTCGTACTCCTCTTCGCACGGGCTTCCACTGCCGTGTCTTCCCGGGCTTCACGTCGTCCCCTTCCTAGGCCTTGCCGTCGTCCACCACCGTGGTGCTCTCCACGCGGCGTGGTCAACGTGGTCAAGGAACAACTTCCATCAGAAGAGTACTGTACGTGGAGAGGCTGACAGCTGGGTCCACGGCACAACCCAGTTTTTTTGTGAGTTGCCAAGTAAGTCGCTTTGTCAGGCCTGTTGGGCTGCAAATCTTTCAAGATGAGGAGAGCTTTCATTCGGCTGGCCAAGAAAATGGCCCATCGGTAATGAGAAATGGGATGTACATTTTTAAAACACATCAAACCGGCAATTAGTTTCAAATATCTTTTTCATTTCGAGATTTTAAATTACATTAATTTTTATGCGTGGAGAATTTGTTGGATTTTATATTGATATACATTTATTTTTAAATTAATTTGAATGTGAGTCAAAATTTCGGGATTAAAAACAGTTCGGATCGCACTGAAATATGCAAAATTTCATATAATTTTTTAACCATGGCCACAATATGGGCTGTAATGCTAACAAAAAGAATATGGGCTAAAAAACCTTAAGAATTAGCAAATGGGCTGTAAATTATTAGAAATAATGGCAGATGGGTTGTATGCTGTTTTCCACAGATTTGAGGCTTTCGAAAAAAAAGGTTGACGCACAAGCAGTGACTGTTGGATGTCCATCCAACGGTCGTCGTGCTTCTTCAATCTCTGCTCTTCCTGCTCCAGCCGCTCAAACAAGTGCCAGCGGGACTGTCTGCTCCCTCCTCCCCGTGGCCGGCTGTGCTACCGCGCAGGCCTCACCGCCCCACCGTACTCCCATCGCTGGCCTAGCCATCCCTCTACTCACCCACACCTGCTGTTATTCTCCGGCGACGGCAGACGAACCAGTAAACCCTCGTACAGTCGTACTCCCCTCCGCGTGGGAAACAACTGCCGAGTCTTCCCTGCCTCCATGTCGTTCCCTTCCTAGGCCTCGCCGTCGTCCACTGCCCTGGTGCTCTCGGCGCGGCTTGGTCAACGTGGTCAATGACCGACATGCATCTGAAGTGGATTGTATGTGGAGAGGCTGACAGCTGGGTCCACGACCGCACGCAAGGAAATGCCTCCTTATTACGCGCAAAATAATGATTCCTCCACCTGACATCTGGGACCCACCAAAAGGGCCTCTGTATTTCGCAAAAAAAACGTTACCGCCGCTGACAGCTTGGACCCACTAGCTATATCTTCGCACGCAAGGAAGTGCCTCCTTATTACGCAAAAAAAATGAATACTCCCCCTGCTAGCTGGGACCTAGTATAGTGGCAGACTGACTTGTGGGCCTACTAAGTTGACGGGGACGGAGGGCTTTGTCAACTTAGTCAATACTCTAGTGACCGTACGATGTCCATCCAACGGCTGTAGTGCTTCTTCAACCTCTGGTCTTCATTCTCCAGCCACCCAAAGTAGCGTCGGTCGTGCCGCATGCTCCTGCTTCCCGTGGCCGGCTGTGATACCGCGGAGGCCTCACCGCCCCCTACTACTCCCACCGCTAGCCAGGCCATCCCTCTACTCACCCACACCCCCTGTTATTCTGCGGCGATGGCAGCCTCACACCGCAGCCGAACCAGTGAACCCTCATACTCCTCTTCGCGTGGGCATCCACTGCTGCATCTTCCCCGGCTCCGCATCGTCCTCTTCCTAGGCCTAGCCATCGTCCACCGCTGTGGTGCTCTCGGCGTGGCGTGGTCAATGTGGTCAACGACCGACTTCCATCGGAAGAGTACTGTGCATAGAGAGGCTGACAGCTGGGTCCACGGCGGCCGCAAGGAAGTGCCTCCTTATTACGCGCAAAATAATTATTCCACCACCTGACAGCTGGGACCCACCGGACGGGCCAACATATTTCACGAAAAAAACATTTCCCCCCTGACTGCAAGGAAGTGGGTCCGGGTAAAAAAACAAAACGATTCGCCCCCCTGACTGCTGAGACCCACCAGCTACATCTTCACACGCAAGGAAGTGCCTGACAGTCGGGACACGCCTGGTCGAAGCGTACGTAGCGTTGTCATTCTGGTCGCGAATGTGTACGTACATATATACTGGTGGATGTAGAGGCGCGCACGTGTCGTAGTAGAGGCGCGCATGTAGCATGTACACGTACGTACAGCGGCCAGGGTGCAAGAAAGAAAATACGGCCACGTATGTGTACATACGGGCGGGGTCTCGAACGCCTACTCGTGCATATGTACGGCCAGTGCTCATGTACATGGGTCGGAACGGAGAAACAGCATCGTCGTCGTGTTCATGGGGAGGCAACGGAATGCGTCATGTTCATGGGGAGGCAACATAATGTGTCGTGTTCATCGGGAGGCAACGGAACGCGTGGGAGCCAACCGGCTGGGTCGGAACGGAATGTGTGGTCGTGTTCATCGGGAGGGCTTGGACGGAACAGGCGATGGAAACGAGGCCTGGCATACCGCAGAACGGAGGAAACGGACCTCCTACGTTCGGAACGAGGTCCTGTTGATCGGGAGGGGTGTGGCGTACCACAAAACGGATGAAACGGACCTCCTATGGTCGAAACAGGGGGTCCTGTTGATCGGGAGGGGTGTGGCGTACCACAAAACGAACGAAACGGACCTCCTACGGTCAAAATGGGGGTCCTGTTGATCGGGAGGGGTGTGGTGTACCGCAAAACGGACAAAACGAACTTGTGTTGGAGCGCTACGGTCAAAACGGGGGTCCTGTTCATCGGGAGGGGTGTGGCGTACCGCAAAACGGGACTCCACGGGATACTGTTCATCTCCACCGTCGACCTCCTCCAGCCTCCACGAGCTCCTGTTCATCCAGCCTCCACCGCGCGCTACTCCACCGGCTACTATTCAATCACCCCTCCACGGGCACCCCTCCACCTTCTACTGATCATCCAGCCCTCCACACCACAGGGTCCTGTTCAACCACCCCTCCAC
>NC_041383.1:326236837-326244076 GCF_002162155.2 Triticum dicoccoides | reverse complement strand
GCAACGCTCACTGTTCATCCAATCGATCGGCTTCAGTTAGCAGCAGTAGCGAAGGAATCGCTCGATCGGGTTCAGTTAACAGCCATCGATCGGACGCTCGGGTTCAGTAACGCGTAGCCTGCAGTGCAATCGCTCAGGTTCAGTTAGAGCCCAACGCCTCACTCGGGTTCAGTTAGAGCCAACGCCTCGCACACACGCGCGTACGTGTACGAGAGAAACGCGCATCGCTCGGCCCCCGACCTCCCACCGTAACCGGGAACTCCCCAAAATTTTCCTCCCCCTCACTTCTACCATAGTTTTTTCCGTCATGGACGGCCCAAAGAATGTCATGCAGCTGCGTCTCCGGCCCGCCCAGGACGAAAAGCCCATTTTCTGTCATGATTTTTTGTCATAGAAGTAGGAGCCCACCACATATATGATGATACCGGGTTTTGTCACAATTATCATCATAGAAGTGTCATATGTATGACAGAAAAAAAATTCGTTCGGCCCAAAATGTCACGGATGTGTCTTTTTTTTGTAGTGTATGGGTCCAGACGAAACACATGGCATCGCGTGGATCAACATTCCCCTCCTCGGTACCGGACATCGAATATATGGCAAACGGATCCGCGTGGTTGCTGACGAAGTTTTGTCACATCCATTTGCCATTCCATTGTTTGTAAAGTTTTACAACATATTTTAGGACAAATATAAAACATGACACGTGCAGATGAAACAATCCTACAAATTCAGTTGTCCCACTGTATGACTTTGTTCTGTGTAATGAGGGAGCAGTTGCATTACACGATTTTTTGAAGGGAAGTTGCATTACTCATAAATCATGGCTGTGCATGATCGTGCTATTCATTTTAGTGAGAAGTGAGAAGTTACGTTTTGACGTGCCAAGACGTGGTGGTGTGAACAACGCACGGGGAGGTGTGAACATGGCAACAACTCCTTTTGACTGCCCAGGACTAAATCGGCGGCTCCGCTTCCCCATTAGCATTTATCTCATCGTCGCCCCCCTCTTCCCGTCCTCTTCTCCATCCACAAATACTAGGGTTTTCTCCTCCCACGCCTCACCACTTGCCTGCCCATCCCGCCGCTGCTCCCTTCCCACTGCTACTCCCTTCCCGCCACTGCACCTCCGCTGTCGAGATGCCCAAGCGCACCATGGGAGGGAGGGCTAACGCTGGGGCTGATGCCATGGCGCATGAAGCATCCAAGCGTCGGGCGAAGCTGCACAATGAGAAACCCCTCCCCTCCGGCAAGGGGTCCAGCCGGCAGCAGGGCGGCCTTGACATCGTCGACCACGTCCAGGCTCCGGTGCAGGTGTCACCTACGCCGGAGCAGGTGACTCCTCCACGGGAGCAGGTGACTCCTCTGCCACGCCATCTGCCTCCTCTGCCGCAGCCCGTGGTCAACATTGATGGCGACGATGATTAAGAAGAGGTCAGTCCTATTTTAGGAAATATCCTAGGTTTCCTTGTTCGGTCCCTTATCTATTTTTGGGCATGGCTAGGGTTTCTGCTTTTCTTCCATCTATGAAATCCGTACGTAGATTCGTTAGATCCGTAGGTTTCAAGGGCGGATCCACATGGGTTCATGGGTGTGGGGATCAGCTCCTCATTGTATAGGTTATCTTGTTTTTAAGATCTACCAACCACTCCGATCCATGGCTCTCGTGCATCCAAAATGTGTTGATGCCAAATTTTAAGATAGATCTACCAACCACCCGAAATTTTTTTCCCAGAATTTCTTATATATGGTTCTTTTATTGCTAAATGGACTAAAAGTGGTGTAGTTTGTGCACTAAACTTCATGTCAATTTGTATAAAACTAGCCTCTCGCGCTTAATCCAGCAGACACATTTTTTGTCATTCAATTTGCTCAACACCAATTGCTTGATTCCTGGAGTCCAATTACCATAGGCTGTAATATTTTAGATTTGTTATCATCCCTACTTGAAATATATTATTTGGTGGCTTATTTTAGCATAATATTTTCTGCAAGTAAAGGATAACAACACCATGCCTTGTTTACAAAAATGTCATACTAAATAATCTTCATTTTCTGTCATTCATGTCTGTACTGTCAGTATCATGGAAAAATAATATTTTCACATGAACATTTTAGATATTACTCCTAACTCTTTAATTTCTTGAGTAACAGAAGCAGAGGCAGAAGAATGCCTTCTGGACTCAAAAGCCAACTTGATCTCAGCCATTTGCAAAATATTGTTGTGCTTTTGGTTTGCAATATAAATTTTTGAACACCCATCTTTGAAATCCTGGATCCGAACCTGTGTTGCTAGGTTGCATTAGTTTAGGCATGTATATGACATTTTTTGATCTATATAAAATATTCTGCTATTTATGTGGGACCAGGTAGCTGCTTTGGCTCCTCAGACAGAGCAGGTGTCTCCTCTGCCGCGGGTGATGCCTCCTGTGCCCGAGCCTGTGGTCATCGGCGATGTCAACAAAGAAGATGTTAGTCATCTATCTCCTTTAATTTTTTGTAAAATCCTAGGTGTGCTCTGGTCATTCCTTTTGTCTATTTTTGGGGAAGGCCAGTGTTTCTTTTTATCTTTGATCAATGGACTCCATATCAATATTTTATAGATGTGTTAGGTAACTAGCTAGGTTACATGTGTTGAGCCCTGTATAGGCAATATTTTGACCTAGATAAATTATTCTGCTAATAAATCCACCTAGGTTTGGTGACTGTGCTAATACAAATACGTTAATACAAATACGTAGCTTGACCTTGGAATTGAATTGCCTACGTAGGTGATTGTGAAAATATTTTCTGCAACTTAAGGATAACAACACAATGCCTTGTTTATGAAAATGTCATATTCTATGGTCATGAAGTAAATAATCTTCATTTTCTGTCATTCATGTCAGTATTGTCATTACGATGGACAAAGAATCTTTTCACATGAAAATTTTAGATATTACTCCCTCCATTTGAAAAATATTGTTGTGGTTTTAGTTTGCAATATAAATTTTTGAACACCCAAGTATGAAATCCTGGATCCGCAGCTGTGTAGCTAGATTAAATTTATTGAGGCATGTATATGTCAGTTTTTGACCTATATAAATTATTCTGCTAATAATCCGGAACAGGTAGCTCCTCTGGCTTCTCTGCCGGAGCAGGTGGTGGCTCCTCAGCCTCAGCCGGGTGTTCGTCTGCCGCGATTGTTGCCTCCCCAGCCCCCAGCTGTGGTTGTCGCCGACGAGAACGAAGAAGAGGTTAGTCATCTATCCCCTTTATTTATTTATTTATTTATTTATTTATTTTGTAGTATCCTAGGTTTTCCCTGGTCAGTACAAGGCAAATAAGGTATTAAAATGTTGAGTACATGTTTGGTTCCACTTGATCGATCTTTGGTTTAAATGTTCCATAAGTGGCTGTGGCAATGATTTTAAACATTGATTATCTCTAAGCAATGGCTATTTTAGAAATAAATTGGATATCATCAATGTTTTACTTGAGTTGTTTTAATTAGTTCTTTTGTAGGGTTTTTATCATTTATGCCACCTGTTGTATCCCACTACTCAGTTTTTCCCTTAGAAGTTATAGCCGCTCAAAAATGACATCGGTTCATGAGATGCTTACTCAAAAATGCCATTAGATGTATCAAAAATGCCATCGTTCTGTTAGATGTTTGCTCAATAATGCCATTAGACATTCTTATTTTCATGTAAAACTTGTTGACCATCCAATATGACAAAAAAAGCCCAGGCCCACATTTCAGTTCTCTCTATCTCACAATGATAAGTGTGGCCCCACTTGCGAGGAGTAAGTAAGCGGATAATTTTAGAGGAAAATAAGAACGTTGTTGGGATCAAGTGGGCCCACACTTTATTGTAGTGAGATAGAGGGAGAGCTGGCATGTTGGTCCATAGGTATTGATGCCATTATGGCATGTCAAGATAGATTTGATATCACAATAATGATGTGCAGTGGCATTTTTGAGCATGTGTTTAATGAAGCGATGGCTTTTTTAGCAATAGAAATTCCTAGTGGTGATACTTAGTTGTGGGACACAACTGGTGGCATAAATGATAAAAACCTTTTTTTGTAAGTACAACATTTGGGATCACTTATTGTCAGAATTCATAATAACTAACTACTTTACCTAGAACGTTGAATGGTTCAGGAACATTAATGGGTGAGGTATCGATCAACAGGGGAAACTTCCACGACGATAACATGGGGACTTTCAATATCCATCATCATAAGAACACAAAATTCTAACCCTAAATAGATACAGCTCACGAGCTATTTTAGCTAGTCATGCATGTAAGTTATAAGTCTTTTTTTGCATTAGTACATCTGTATGCTGCTCTACCATGTTACATCATCAGTTCATGCATTTTTACGTAACAACTGAATTTTGTTGCGCTAAAGGGTTGTTTGGTTTGTGACTAACTTTGCCAAAGATTGCCATACCTAAGGTTAGGCAAGTTTGACAAACTTAAGTGAGTGTTTGGTTCCAGCCACACCTTAGGCAAGCCACACTTGGGTCCCACATATCATACACACAAAAAGTGTGGCAAGGTTCCCTTAGGCTTGCCAACTTGTGGCTCTCATTTTGATGAACTAACCTTAGGCAAGCTTGGGGAAAATGTGTGGCAAAATGTTGCAATGCTAGTGCTCTCTTCGACATGTATGGTTGATCCTTCATTTTTTTACTATATGGTACGATCCTTAGTTGCTTATGTAGCAACTAATAAGTTATGCATTTATTTTTTCAACATCATTTGAAGATATTTTACACTGTCATCAATTACATTATGTTTCATAGACTATGTGCCTACTGAATTACCATATTAAATATACTTACGCAACATTTTGTACTACATGTAGGTCCTAAGTGACGACGTTGACAGTGACCCAGAAACCCAGAGGATCTTTAGGAGGCAGAAGGTGAGGAAACTGGACAGTGGTGAGCTCGAGAAAGTTGTGAGGCCTAGACTCGGAAAGGGCTACGGATGCCCTTACTACAACAAGGTGATGAAAGGCGACCTGTCGAGTACCATCAACCATGCAGTCAGAACATCCCAAGGCAGCACCAAGAATGGCTACCCTTTCAGGGTGAAGCACGCCGCATATGCCGACTACTTGATGAGGCTTCTTTGAGGCTTTAGGGAAGTGCACACCCTCGCAGCTAGAACTAATGCTCTTTTGGTTTTAACTATGCTAAGTACTACCCTATGCTATACTTTGTTAGTGAACGTTTATGGTCGAACTATGTGCACCAGTACTACTAAGTGGTGCTTGCTTTTATATATATGGAAGCGTTGAACTATGGTAGAACTATGTTAATTGGTGTGTGGTTTGGCATGTCAGCTTGTTAAACTCGTGCTCATTAATCATCGGCTCATTCAGATTAAGTAGCATAAAACCCTGATTGGCTAGGATCGTTTGAAGCTAGTTAAGCTTGTGAGCGCTCGTTAACAGATTTTGATGTGTTATGGTATACATGATGAGTGTGTACATGTGGTTTTCAAGAAGGAAGATGGTGACTCAAAAAGGAAATGCACTAGTTTGCTGCCTCAGGTGTTGATCCAAGTAATACTAGAACCATCATGTTTGTGGCGTGGCTACATGATGATCACAAAGTCTCGATCCAAATAATACTAGATCACTTGATGACAATTTGATCTGATGTTTTCACAAGTCTTGAGCATTAGGGTTTATGTACACAATTTTCAATCCCCAACCCATCCACCCCGGACATGATCTTTGGATTGCATCACGTAGATGTACAAAATTCAGTTCCTAGCTCCTGCCCCAAGCGCCTACACTTGTGATTTTTTTTCCAAGATCCTAATTAAGCGCCTAAATAAGCGCCGCTGCATTGAAGGTGCCCAACGCTGACCAATCAATTTTTCTCATACGTATTTCCGCTATAGTAGGTAACTACCAATTACTCCCCGCATCTCTCCCCCTAGGGTATGCTCTCAAACCATCGCCGCCGCTCACACGCCCGTCTCCCTGCCGCCGGATATGAAATCCACTCGTGGAGGTCGATTGGCAGTCGTGACAGATCGTGGCCATGGACGTGAGGGGCCTGTCATGGACACCATCGTGACAGATCGTAGACTTGCGGGGCTAACCATCGACTTCGCCGTCCATCGCATGGATCAGGATCCCCACGAGAAAGCTTTGGACTACTCGGTGTCCGACCCAGAGAAGCATCGTGTCAACGAGGTGCAGTACTCCATCGTCGTTCACAAGCAGCAGCACATGCACGGCATGGACTGGAATTCCATTACGGTAATTTTAATTTTTTAACCCTAGATCTGTCTTCTAGTTTAAGGTTAGAGGTTAATCATTAAACCATCAATACATTGTTGAACTGGCATAATGGAATCTAGCTCTAAATATAATGTTGATCATCAGTACGTAATGATCATTATTTATTCAATCAATCTTTGAGAAATTAATGGTTCATCCACTCCACAATTTAGTGTGTTTTGGTTTTATGCTAAAAGTGAGACATCATAAAGGTTGTGCATGTTTATTGACAAAAAAAATTCAAGTACATCATATGATTTATGCTTTCATATGGATTTGATATTGCTTTTTTCTCCTTAAATTTTCAAAGTTAATAAATATTTACTTTAAAAATAATTTATAGGAACTACAGTATGAAACTTAGGGAATATTAGGTACTGTAAACAATGGTGCAGCTTATATCATACATAATTTAAACTTGCAGCCTTCTTCTCATGATTATGCGGACATTTCCGAAGGAGAGATGGATGCACACACTCAGAAAACCCTTGAAGAATTGCAGAATGGACAGTGCAACGTGCTTAATCATATGGCGTATCATTGCGCGTTCTGTGGCAAATATCTGGACCCGGCTTTCGTTAGTATTCTTGAGCACGCCGAAGGAGTTGCCAAAGGATACCAAATGAAGCATGGTGTGAGGGCGAAACACAAGGCGCTATCCCAATATCTCAGGAATTTGTCGGACAAAGAGAAGGTCTGAAGAAGGCATTATGAGAACTAGCATGCCAAAGAATAGATGAATAAACGAAACCCTGAAGAAGTTCTTGTTGGCATAAATAGTCATTTGCGGTTTTTTTTAAATACCAATGATTATTTTAATTATCATAGCTTTTGCAGAAATGTTACATTTATTAAATTTAATCATAAAAATGCATACAACTCAATTATTGATTTTTTTCAAATATTTGTAACCTTGCATCTAATAGTTTACCATTTTATTGGTTAACC
>NC_041383.1:326226301-326236478 GCF_002162155.2 Triticum dicoccoides | reverse complement strand
GTGGAGTGCTTAAAATTATTCAAGATCAATTGGTGTACAGAAAGACCCATCCACATGCAATATGAACAGTAGTGTATTTTTAGGGTTTCTTCAAAAGAACACCTGTGGTCATGCTGATCTTATCTGTTTGGCAAGAATTGGTAAAGCTACCAAATCTGCATCTGATCCGGCCCAACACTTTGTTCCTTTTGTGGGCCTGCACAAGTGGGAGGCAGAGAGAAAAGCGAGCGATGGCCCCAACCCCAACCCCACCCCCATTCCCTATCCCACCACACTTCGTTCTTTGCAGAGACAGAGAGGCGACGCGGAGGGCGGCGGCTAGGGTTTGCCAAGCCATCACCTTGGCCGCCCCCGTCGTTGTCAAATTGGCCAGATCTGCGAGGCCACCCACTCCCCCCTGCTACGGCCACGATTCTCCACTGCTTCGTCGACAGTAAGGTCCAACAACGGCACATCTTCTCCCTAATCCTGGTCGCGCCGCCCGAAGCTCCGGTGGTGCCAGCTTCAAACAAGTCTACTCCAGCCCCATCTGGTACCACTTCGCGGGTAAGATTGATCTTCCCTGCCCTTTGAATGTCGATCTGACCTTAATTTTGCAATCTAGTAGCACCGCCCAGGTTAAAATCTGACACTTGCTTGTGTGCATGTGTCGGGTATTCGCAGATTTACTGTCAACTAGTAGGTCAAATTGCAACAAGTAATCTTACAGCAAGATAATCTGACAATGTACTGCATAATCATGGTTTTACTTGTTCGTATGGGTAGTAATGGGTAAACTATTTCGTGCAAGTAAGAGAAAAAGGTGGGTGTTGGCCAGCATACCTTGCTCGTCGACATAGCCTTCACTATGCTATCATCTTGCTTGAAAGATGCTATCAAGTACTTTTTCCCTGGAAAAATGACCCCCCACTGCTAGATATAGAAAAAGTATATTCACAGGAGCATACACATGTTTTGGTTTGTTGGGATAGTTTGAAGACTGTGTATATGTATTTGCTGATGCTTAGTTATTAAAAACTAAAAAGGCGAGCACATAAGCAGTCCATGAGGAAATTTGTAATGATGGAATGAGGATCAGTTATAGTTTCATGTATTAATCGATGGTAGTATGATGATTAGTGCATATTTTGAAGGATTTGTCAAGTATAGACTGCTCTTGATTGGTGCATGTTTTTGATGATATGTGCACACATGTAATATTTTTGGTTGGTGCATATTTTTGCTGATTGTTGTTACTGCTTACTTGAATTATGTCAGCCTATCTCCAAGATATGGTATGGGCTTGTTGGGGTCAATGAAAATTTGTTGTGAGCTAGTAGTTCACATTGCAACAAATTCCTCACTGTTGGATTTTCTGCCATTATACTTCATAATCATGATTTTACTTGTTGGTATGGGTAGTAATGAGTAAATAAATAGCAAGTATACAAAAGGGTGACTATTGGTCAGCATACCTTGCTCGTTCTCATAGCCTTCACTATGCTGTCATCTTGCTTGAGAGATTCTATCATGTCCTTATTCTCACTGGAAATTGGAAAACTAACCTCCACAGCTACCTCTAAAAATGTTATGTACAGCAGCAAATGCATTACTTGTTTTCTTGGGACAATTTAAAGACTTTATATTTATTACCTGATGGTACCACACAACAGCCCATTAGGAAATTTGCAGTGATCAAAGGCAGATCAGTTATAGTTTCACGTATTTCTCGGTGAGAGTAGTCAATCATGGTTCATTTTTACATGGCTACTAATTGGTTGGTTACCAAGTTTTCTTGTCCAGCTCACAAAATTGTAACCTTGAAATATCCTAATTGGTTATGTATGCCCAATGATTATGAGTCTAACCACTAGTCTTGACTAGTCGTGCGAATAGTTTTTGACTAGCTTTTTCATGTAGATGTTTATACATGAACTACGTACTTAGCGAGAAGTATGCGAAAAGATTATTCACATTATATATGGTGCTAACAAGTCCTAATGGAAGACTGATTTCATATATCAATAACTAACATTTGTTCATTGCAATGCATGCAACAGGTTTGAATGGCAAGGGAAACCATCCTCATCAGCAGTGAAGAGGGTGATCACCGGACCACCTCAGATGATGCTTCAGATGGCACTTCACGTGGGAGTGACGGCTATAGCGCTGATGATGACACCTCTAGCGACTATGACACTGATGATAGTTCTGATGGAGATGGAGATGTGGACCACGATCCTATCTTGGCACTACGGGGTAAAGTTCTATATGGCTGGTCAGATATTAAATGAACCGTGAAATATCGAAAGTTGATGTTTGAGTGACACTTGATTACCACACATTACTCTGTTTGGGTTCTAGGTGACCTTCCAAATCAACATTGACTGAACTAGAGCTTACATAGAGGAGTGTTTAGTTGTTAGTTTAAATAAATCAAATATTCAATTTACCCATGTTTCTACGAGATATTGCTGGGTGGATGTGATTGGGTTATCTATGTCCTTCATTTCTTGATCATTGGAGTAGGCATTGATCATCAACCCAGTGCTGATGTTCTAGATCTTACGTATGAAATTATTTACTACTTTGTCACCTTAATTTTTTTGATACAGGTCCGGGATACCTTGTGAGAAAAGGAACTTTCAAGGATCGCATCTTCTACGGCAACCATGTATCGCTAAACGAGGATTGGTGGGACTGTCTCAAATCCATAGTAAAGCAGTGCCAACCTCCCATACCATACTATGTCAGCACCGTCACTCGCTTGGCAGTCATCAGAGGGAAGAGCAAGATGGTAAACACTTGGACTTTTCTTTTTGCAAATCCTACTTCACTAGTGAAAATGCCATCATGTAGAGACAGAGAGGAGGAAGGCGTGGTTGTGCAAATCATACTTACTTTTTTTGTGCAAATCATACTTAACTCTTTATGTAACATTATTTATTTCCCTGTGCAATCAGTGCTTCTCAAAGGATTACAGTCAGGCCTACCTCAAAGATTATCTGCGAAAGCCCATGGTTGTGCCTGTCACCAACGAACATTTTGAAGGTAATAAAAAGGTCTTGTTCAAGATGTGCAAGAAGGACGGGCGTGCGATCATGACGAAGAAATGGAGAGAAGTCGTTGAGGGCGCCAGGATGAAAGAAGATCAAATGGCTATCTTCAGGTTCATGGAAAGGAGTGGAGGTGGGCTTAGGGTGAACATGGTTAGTGTCATGAGGATTCGTTGACCCATGGCAGTAGTTTGACGCTAGTTTTGTAATCTGTATGTACTAGCCAGTAACTGCAAGTTGGTAGTATCCGCTTTTGGGTCCAGTAAGTGCAACTTAGTAGTAATTGGTACTTGGTAGTAACTGGTACTTTGGTGGTATAACTTTTGGGACCGACTGGGTATGAAGATCGTCCAGTAAGTGGAACTTGGCAGTAACTTGGTGGTACCCTATGTGGCATAAAGTTCTTGCTATGCAAGTCTATATATATAACGCACCCTAGTACCCTCCTTGATATAATTACCTTTATGGACTGCAATTATATTTCCTTTTTTTGCCACAGTGATGCTAGTATTTTTAGAATCAAATCTAACCGGGTTTCAAATGGATTGGACACAACTTTCATTTTTGAACGAGGGCTTTGTGTTGGCTAGTACGAGTTATTTTGAAAATGTGGTTTGTATGTGTGTCGCACAAAAAAATGCAATGCAAAACAAAAACTTGCGGGTCGAAATGCAATGCAAAAAATGATGTTTCTGTTACTTTCAAAATGGCATGGCATGCTATTTTCAAAAACAGAGCAAACCAACATGTTTTTTTAATTTGAAAAACAGTATACTAAAAAAACATGCAATCTTTTAAAAAGCGTAATTAAAAAAATGATGTTTTCAAAATCAGCACACTGCTTTCAAAACAACATATTTAAAAAAGCATGTCATTTTTTAAATCAGCATGCTATTTTAAAAACAGTGTTATATTTTTAAAAACAGCGTTATATTTTTAGAATGAGGCTGTTATTTTGAAATCAGTATGCTATTTTTAAAAATAACATATTCAAAAGAACATGATATTTTTTTAAATCAGCATGCTATTTTTGAAATTAGCATGCTATTTTAAAGGTAGCATATTGAAAAGAGCATTGTATTTTTAAAATAAGCATGCTATTTTTAAAATAAGCATGATATTTTTGAAAACAACATGCTATTTTAAAAGTAGCATATTGAAAAGAGCATTATATATTTTTAAAAGTAGCATGCTATTTTTAAAATTAGCATGATATTTTTGAAATCAGCATGTTATTTTGAAAGTAGCATATTGAAAAGAGCATTATAATTTTAAAAGTAGCATGCTATTTTTGAAATCATATTTTTAAAATCAGCATGTTATTTTTAAATAGCATGGTATTTTAAAAATAGTATATTCAAAGCAGCATGCTATTTTTAAATCCGCATATTCATTCCATTTTATTTTCAATTGAACATGCTTTTTTCAAATGAGCGTGCTATTTTTAAACTATCAGTATGCTTATTTTCTATTTGAAAATAAACGATTTTCAAGGTTATTTGAAAACGAGGTTTCTATTAACATTGTATTTTCTTATATATATAAATTTTTGGTTTCTATTTTATATTTCAAGTATGAAATTTGACTACACTTTGAACAAATTTCAGCAATATATTATGTAATAAATTGAAAAAAATACAGAAAACCAACTTCATAAAAATGCATTATTTCATCAATGTTGATAAATCATAACTAGCCTACCATGTCGACCCGTCCATAATAAAATGAGGGTGTACCAAGCAAATGAGGAATTCATAAAAATAGTGGCAGTCCATCAAATAGGTCTAACACATCAGAAACAAGGTGGATCACGGCATGGAAAATTGTCTACTTTAGTTTGTTCTCAATTTTTTGACCCCAGAAATCCTTTTGTTTTCTCTGCTTGACCCTATGCATCTAAACATCTTGTCTCTACTTCACTTTATCTTTCCTGCATGAAACAACATTTGTTAATAGGATAGCAAAAAAGATTTGAGCATGTACAGTACACTATAACAGAAAAGACACTAACTTCACTGATTTTCTCGTCATAGCTACAGAAGCTAACTTGACAGCTCTTATTCACTCAGCCTGTGGTACATTCCTAGCAGGCCTTTTTGTCTTCATCACCCCTTTGGCATGTTCTTTACCACCCTTCCTAGAGTCTTTACTGGAAAAGTTAACAAACGTCAACACAGTACTAGCAAATACCTGACTTCTAGAGCGGACATGTAAGTACACACACTAACTTCACTGGTTTTCCTCGTGCACCCTTGTCATCGTTCTTTTTCTTCCTCCCAGCATTGACATTTGGAGCGTCCTTGCGTTTCCTGCAAAAAATGAAATAGATGAATCTGCAGCCAGCATTCAAAACATGTTTAAGTACGCATAGTTGTGCTAATGCCCACTTGTTTGGTTTTGCGTAATCCTCTTCTGCAACCTCCAATGGTCTCTTCCTAGCCCTCCTCATCCCACCATCTTCTACATCTGAATCTTCCTATTCTTCTGCATCTAAATCTCCCTCTTCTTCTGCATCTGAATCTCCCTCTTCTTCTGCATATGAATCTTCCTCTTCTTCTGTACCTGAATCTTCCTCTTCTTCTGTATCTGCCTCTATCTCTTCTTCTATGTCTGCCTCTGTCTCTTCTTCTATATCTGACTTTGTCTCTTCTTTTTGCTTCTTCCTCCTCGTGCTATTTGATTTTCCCAATTTTTTCCTGCGTAAATTGAAGAAAAACATGTGACACTCTCCGGGAGAACATATTAACACTGTAAGCATGTATGGAAATGAACAATAAGATTAACATGTGGACTAACTTCATTGCTTTTTTTTGAATCTTCCTCTTCTTCTGTATCTGAATCTGTGTCTTCTTCTGTCTCTGAGTCTTTCTCTTTTCGCTTCTTCATCCTTGTGACCTTTGATTTCCCCGATTTGTTCCCGAGTAAATTGAAGAAAAAGAGAGAACATATTAACATTGTAAGCATCTATGGAAATGAACAATGAGATAAACATGTGCACTGACTTTGTTGCTTTTTTCCCTCTCATCCGCTCGTGCCTGGAATTAATCCTCTTGTTCGATTCCTTGGTAGTTGGTCTCCCTTTTGGAACTATTTTGAATGGATTTTCCACATCATCAGTGCAGCATTAGCAAGCAGCAGAGAAGTATGCCGGCAAAGGAACAAACGATTTATGGCCTTCATCCAATTCAGTTTTTTCTCCATCAACCAATATACTTCGGAGGATCTCCATCACCTGTTCTGACTGTGAATCGCTAGCTGCGGCTGTGAATAAAGCGTCACTAGCCATGTTGCGTAGTTGATGATACTTATACATGTGATCAGACCATACATGAGTATTCGCAGTCCTCGAAGAAGGGAATGCTGGCTTGGCATGCATTGTCCATCTTTTCTTGACAAATTTTTTTGGAAATGTGCGTACACCAAGATGATCCAGAACACAGAATATATGTTTGCATGGGTAATCCTGACTTTCCAACTTTTTACATTTACAAGCTGCATCATCCAGTCTTGCTCCTGTAAACAGACAAGTCACGTGATATATAAAATCCACAGGCTTAGCATCCACGCCTTGTGCATCCAACTCCTCACTGTCCTTACCTTCCAAGTCATTGGGATCCTTAGCATCCAGGTTTTTGGCATGCAAGTCCACACCATCCTTGCCTTCCAAGTCATTGGGATCCTTAGCATCCAAGTTTTTTTCCATGCAAGTCCTCAGCACCCTTACCTTCCAAGTCATTGGGATCCTCAGCATCCAAGTTTTTTGCATGCAAGTCCTCAGCATCCTTACCTTCCAAGTCATTGGGATCCTCAGCATCCAATTTTTTTGCATGCAAGTCCTCAGTATCCTTACCTTCCTTACCTTGCAATTCTGTAGCATTCCTGCCATATGGGACTTTATCATATGGGGCTTTGCGCAAAACTCCAAACACGACCAAACCATCACATGCTACCCGGTCCGTGACCTGCCAATTTGTCCCTTCGAGAATCTAACGCTTTACCTTTGGAAACATCACAGTTGTATAAATATAAGAGGCAGCAATCTCCAAAGGGTGTGCATTCCGCTTAGTGAAGGGTATCGTATGTGTTGCTACTGCGTCTAATGCTACTTCATTCTTACGCATTATGGATACACAATGCTCAACATGCTGCAACAAATCAACAAGCTGCATCTTCCTGTTCAGGTGCACATGAAACCTTGAGTTGAGAGACTCACTCCTCTGATTACTCATCATGCCTAGGAAATATCTACCCTTTGTGTACGCAGCAGCCCATTTGTGTCGCAGCTCGTACATCTTGTTAACCCATGACGACCTCTTCCCCGTTGGTTTTATTTTGAACCAAACCTTATAAGCCTCCCATCTTTTCTCAAACTCATCAACATCCCAACGACGGTAAATGAATTCCCTAAATTCCTCAAGCTTTTTCTTGCGGAGGTGCATCACCATATTCTCCTCGATATGCCATGTGCACAAACGATGATCTGTTCCAGTCCAGATAGTAGCTATTGCTTTAGCCATTGAATTGTCCCCATCGGTGATTGCTGAAATGGGTGCCGTCTGGGACATTGCCTCCAAAAATACATGAAGAAGCCACTGGTACGATGCAACTGTCTCGTATGACACTAGACCGACCCCAAACAAAATTGTGCTACGGTGATGGTTCAGACCAACAAATGGAACAAACGGAAGCATGTACTTGTTAGACCGGTATGTACTGTCGAACACCACGACACCACCAAAGGCAACATAGTCAATCCGGTATTGTGAATCAGCCCAGAATATATTCCTCAAATGGCCTTCTTTGTCTTTTGTGTATTTGAAAAAGAATTCCGGGTCTACTTTTTTCTGTGCAATCATATAGGTGAGCAAATATCTAGCGTCACTGCCTTCTATCTTGCGCTTCTTCTGGATTGAAACATGGTTGTATGGTCTCGATCTATAAATCCAAGCTTGTCGGGACCTCCGGCATTCTTCTCCATTACATTCATAATCTGATGTGTTCGAAGTCCACCAACATCATACTCGATGACAACGGCCTTTTGTGTGTCAGTCATTCTACGATGAGCCGATAAGTAGGGAGTCAGGTCAACAGGGACAAATAGATGGTTATGCTTGCCACAAAATTCTTGACGAACCAGAGGCCACTACTATCTTGTAGCTCAACCTGAAAAAGAGCTGGACACCCACACCGAGAAAAACCCCTCAGTGTTCTTTTTCTATCAGCTCGATTAAAGTGCTTAAGGGCCCGCCATCCTTGTTTGCAGCACTTGTGTGTCCTTCTGTATGCATTTTATTTCGGACCCAGACCCCTGTACTTCAGATCATCCTTTCTAACACCAAACCCTTTTTTTCTCGCATAGCCTACGTAGAACATGTAGGCTTCTTCCTCAGTCCTGAAAGTCTTGTTCACAATCTCTATGTATTCCATACACTCATTCAGATCTGAACCAGCCATGCCTTGAATATCAATTCCTTTACCTTGCATGTGTACATCATCCAGGTCTATGCCATCCTTGCCTGCATCCTCATTATCGTTATCATCCATGCGCATACCATCCATTCCTTTGCCTTCGTTTTGTCTATCACCCATGTCCTTGTCATCCTTGCCTGTATTCCCCAAGTTTTTGCCATCGTTGCCTTTATCATCCATGTCATTATGCTGCTAACGAAAACAGATAGGCAATGTTACGGATGGATAGCATACATAATAATTATGCAATACTTTGCTTAAATAATTGATTTAATTTTTCATATCGGATTCATGTACCAAACTCAGTCCTTCAAAAGTTGTAAGTAAGTATAAAATATTCCCTGACTAAATCCAGAAATATTTAATTGATTGTACTTGTTGTAACTGATGATCTCCTAACTAAATCCAAAGTGCACGAATCTTTCAAGTCCCCTGATAGATCCACCCTGATAGATCAATTATCTGCAAACTCCATTCAAAATTGTGTCCTAACTGAATCCAAAATTATCACCTAACTGAATCCAAATTATCTCCTCACTACGTCGAAAATATCTCAAAACTCCATACAAAAATAATTATCGCCTAACTAAATCCAAAATATCTGGAAACTCAATTCAAAAGCATCTCCTAACTAAATTCAAAATAACTTTCTTTGAATCCAAATCTGCTGACAAATTCTCATAGCACCCAACCCTAACTAAGTGCTTCAATATGTCCTAGCTAAATCCGACTTACACTTCCTTTGAATCAAAATCTTGTCACAACTTTCTGAAACCATAAACCCTAACTAACTACATCAACATGTCCTAGCTAAATCCAACTTACACTCCCTTTCAATCGAAATCTCGTCACAACTTTCTGAAACCATAAACCCTAAACCTCACATGACATATCCTAAACCCTAATCAAATCCGACCCCTATTGGTACTATATGCATAAGGGACCAGCAAAGATTTGAGATGGCTAGGCACTTACAGCGAAGATCCGGTGTGAAAAAGTTGATGCACGTCGATGAGGATGATGTGGCCTCTCGGGTCGGGGAAGGTGGCCTCCGCTCGGGGAAGGAGGGGAGGCTGGTCGGAAGATCTGGCGCCGCGACCCGAGTGGGATGACTTGCGATGGAGGGGGAGTAGGAGCAGGAGGAAGGAGTGACACGGTGAGTGCGATCGGCGACGATCGAGGGAGCCGGGGGCGATCGACGGCGATCGAGGGCGCCGGAGGCGAACGGCGGCGATCGAGGGCGCCGAGGTTAGGGCTCGAGAGGAAGAGAGAGGACGAACCGCTCGAACCAAATTTCAAAAGAGTACGCACGATGATTGGACCTCTATAATGAAGTGTTTTATTGATGCAATTAATTTAATTGAAATTTTTTGGACGAGAATACCCCTAGACTTAATTGGGCCGATTAAAGGTATAAAAAATCTTAGGTCGAAAATACCCTTGAGCTCGAAAAGGCCCATTTATTCTAATCCGTTAGATCGCACATATAATACACATGATTTGATGTATTATAATGCACCGCAAAATTTCCAAAAAAAAACAAAACCCCCAACGACCGTCCTCTACCTCCCGCACCTCTCACTCTCCCTGGACCCCGACCCACCCGCCGTCGCCCCACCTCTCACTCTCCCCTGGACCCCGACCCACCCGCCGTCGCCCGAGGAAACTCCCAA
>NC_041383.1:326209982-326225846 GCF_002162155.2 Triticum dicoccoides | reverse complement strand
CCGCCAACCCCGGGACCGCCGCCCTTGGAAACTCCCCGATCGGGAATCACCTCCGGCCACCCACCCAACCCAGCGCGGCGGCGCCTCCTACCATGGCACCGCCGCCAGCCTTCTACCGCGACGCCGTTGCGGGCCTCCTCCCGCAGCGCCGCCGGTGCTCTGCCGGTAGAAATTCAAGGCCGGATCATTAGGAAGTTCGAGCGATGCTCCTGACACCTATTGCAGCGCACCAGAGTCGCCATCTGCCCCCGTTGTCATCTGCTTCGGCGAGACTCCGCCGCCAGCTACCACATCGCGCCGCCGTCGCGTACTCTGCCCCACCATGCATCAGCTGCCTCTCGCTAGCACTAATGTGTCACCACCCCTTCACACCATCCTGCTCGTCGTGCCCATCTGACCCATGCGCCGCTGCGGGTGACTACATCATGCACCGACCTGACCACACCGCAGCACCCGCCGCTGCTGTAGCACCCTCTGTTTCTCCCAATGATTGTTTCGGCGCTATTGCTCGTGTAGAGCCGCCGCTTCATCCTCCTGCTGCTTGGTACCTTCTGCGACGCCCGATGATTGGGCGGTGGTGCTCCGCCCCTCCTCTGCTTCCCCTTCCCATGCTCAGCGGCTCTCCCGCCACGGCTCCTAACTGGTTCCTGCTCCCCCATGGCTATGGAGTTAACTGAACTTGAACTTGCACTTGCCGCTTGCTTTCTGTTTCGACTAGAAGTACTAGGAACCAGAGACACATTCCAACTCATAGCATCCTGGCCCGCTCACAGTCCTGCCGTCGCCAATCGCCAAACTCGCAGAGGCCGGTCATCCTTGGCAGACGAACGAGGACATCCGGTGACGTCCCCTGTCGGCATGTGCGTCTCATTTCTTGTCGTACAGCAGGCGCACAGGAGGAGAACGAAGACCCTAGTGGCCACCTCAAGCTGTTCGGTGACCGGAGGCGGCTGGCGCGGCCACTACATCTGTGTGGAGTCAAGTCAGTACTATCTTACATGTGAATAAAGATCTAACTCAAATGGATAAGAATTGATGTGGTGTTGTGCTTGTGGTACTGTGCAAGTATTTTTGTTTTTTTTTACTTTGTTTATGAGAAGTTCACAGTAATTTGTTGAAGAGGGTTGACTCTATCCTTGACAGCAAGTTAATGTTTTTCCTGCTTCTGTCGCATGCATTCGTAAACAAGCTCTCCGCAAAATCTTTAAATTGGTTTGTATGAGAAAAAAAATCTTGTGTATTCAAGCTTTTATGCCGAGAAGCCGTGAGCAAAAGTGTGCAAAAATATCAAGTGATGTGTATTGCGTTCAGTCAATTTGCCACCTCCGCCTCCCCTTCCCACCGCCTCCGCTCCCGCCTCCACCAGATCCCGATAGGGCAAAGCCCATGCAGGGCATATTGGCGACGTTGGGGCGTCCCTCTGTCGCGGCTTGGAGGCATGGCTGTTACGGTGGATCTAGAGCGGGCGCCTCGGGACGACTTGTGTGTAGCCATGGCGTCGGTCACGCAACAATGTGACCTCCTCTATCTTTGGTTGTCTCCATCATCGGTCCAAAGGGATCTAATCGGTGGGTGTTTCCTCGTGCTGGCTTCCCGGTGGCGGATCAAGTGAAGGAGGAGATGGTGGCCTAGCTGCTGAAGTGGGTGAGGATGCCACCATCGGCGGCGGCGCCCGTGGCTGTCATTTTCCTCGTTGGAGGCGATAATGGGGGCATCCCTCGCTCCATTGTTTTCGGGGTAACCTCAGATCTGGAGGAGGCTACCATTGACGGCGACGCCCGTGGGTGGCGTAGCCCTCGTTGGAGGCATTGAGGGGCCTCCTGGGTCGGATGACGATGACGTCTTTGTCATCACCCCCGTGGTGACATCATCTTTGGAGACATTCATCGTCCGGACGGACATGTGGACGGCTTGGTGGTTGGGCGTCGGTAGGTGATGGAGCGGTGCTCCATCCTACACATCGATGGCGGCCGATCTCGGCGGCATGGCGCAGTGGAGACTCGGCGTCCGATGGATGGCAATGGACTTGTGCAGGAGGAGGACGATGTCTGGCGTCGATGGCAGAGAGGCCTGGCAAGGTCGATGCATCAATATCTTATCTGAGGATGGATCGATGGATGAAGGAGGTGATGGGACTTGCAGCGTGCGCATGTGGTGCCCATTGAAAGTGCGTCGGGCCGGTTTGTAACCCAGTCCAGGTATTGTGGCTTGGATAGGTCATCCTGCATTAGATGTTAGGTGTTGGTGCGATGTATGTTTGGTATTAGGCTCGGACACTCGGCACCCCTTCATCACGGGGATAGGAGTAGCAATAGGTGGTGCCAAGATGGTGGCTTCCGGCTTACTGATGTGTTACCTTGTAATGGCTTTGTGAATAATTAATAAAATGATTGCATGCATCGCCGAGATGCAGAAGCCGGGGGTACATCCTCCCTTTCAAAAAAAAGTCAATTTACCACCGCCGCCCCAAGTGGTTCAATTTTCAGGACTAGGCCGTCCTTGCGTCGAGAAATTTAATAGTGAAGGACGCAAGAATCAAGAGGTATAATTGTTCTTCGAACTGCACCTCCGAGTTTGCTCACACCTAAAGTTATAAAGATCAATGCTAACCATTCACCCATATATGTCATTCAAAGCCTTACTGATGCGGAGCATCCTACGGACATCACCATGTCAAGAGCCCGTTTGGCAAGTAACACGTGCGAAATCTACTTCACATACACAAAGGTGAATCATCTCCTTTACACATGCTCACTTGACCCCTTCGAGGATGGTATACTACTTGACACCCCTCTTGTGTGCATGCATAGGTATTGGCGGAGCTTCACAGACGATGAGGAGGAGTGCAAGCGCCAAGGAACAACTACACCATCCGCGAGGGAAGCATGGAACCAACAACGGAAGAAGATGGAACTGTTGAAGCTACAACGGCCGGATATCCGCGCCAAGGGTCGTACATCCGGCGTGTGTGCAACCACCCAACAACTACACCAACAGACGAGTGAGACATCAGCGGCTGGACATCCGGCGCCTTGCCACCACCCGGACATCCAACCTTCCCCAGAAATCCAGCATCGATGCCACAACACACCAGAAGTTTGGCCACCTTTGGGCCAGACATCCGGTGTCTCACGTGAGCCCGAACATCTGACCCGCAGCCCGGACATTCTACGCCTGCCTGTGCAGCCCCGGGCCAGAGGCCCATGTATCTGTTTCCCACTTACCCCTTCGTGGCTTAGACTATATATAGACATCCCCCTCCTCCTTTCTAGGGTTAGGAAAGTGATAGCTGTATGTGAGCTTTGCTTCTACCTACTCTACTCTTGAGAGAGAGAGGGAGAGAGGGAGAGAGAGAGAGAGAGAGATACCACTCCCATGGAGTTCAAGGCCTCCATGTGAGAAGATCCCTAGTGGATTCAAGACCCCATCTAGGGAACATCCTCCAAGGATTCAAGACCTCCTTCATGGAGATGAACTAGTTCATTTGTATCCCCCTTTGTAGGATTTGGACCTTTGTATCTCTCTTTCTGTGTTTGAATCTAGCACATGTGTGATTGAATCAAGTCAATTTGAGTGTTTCCTCTTGTTTTTCCCCTTTGTGTTCTTCGTGTGTTATTCGTGTTCTCCGGGAATCCCCCTCCAAATCGTGAAAGATTGACCCCTAGAGTTCCACCCTACATCATCTTGGATCAGAGTCATGGTTGATCACGAATTTGGAGTACCTATACCCCCACTTCTAGCCTAAATTTTGCTCTAATTTTGTCCAATTTCAAAAATCCCCACCAAAAATAGCCCCCAATTTTTTTGTGATTTGTTGGTTTGATAATGTTTTGTTGGATTTGATCCATGGATTTGCTGTGTTACTAGTGGATCTATCTTTCCCCCAAGTTTCCCCGAGGATTTGTTGTGTTACTAGTGGTTCCATGAAATCTCCTCAATTTTGCCCCCGGAAACATCAATTTCCGCACCCAAAATCGAGTTCATCGAGTTCATCCTTGGATTTTTTTTAGCCCGCACATCCGACTCATGGCCCCGGACATCTGCCCCCCGGACATCCGGCCCGTAGCCCAGACATCCGGCTCCTGGAGCGCAAATTCGCACGCGGTTCTGGACATCAGGCCCCGGATTTCCGGCCAAGCCCCCGGATGTCCGACCCCTTGGATTTCAGCCTTCCTTGTTTCACCGTTTTGTCCATAACTAATTCATATAGAGTCCGATTTTGACGTTCTTTAGCTCGTTTTGAAGCTATTAACATTCCCCATCACACGAAAATACTACCGCCATCATTTGAATCCATCAAATTTTGGAACGTTGGCATCTTTGCCTAGGGCATCCACCATATCATCCGCATTACCACCACCGACTTCCACAAGCTAACCCATTTTATTTCCCCTTTGCATTTGAGGTTGTTTGAGTTGTTGTTTGTGTCTCCTAAGGTGTTTAGACTACTTAGGGACTGTGCCTTCAACTCCGACACCGTGTATAGCCCATCATACCCTTCCGCTACCTTAACCCATTTTGATCAGGTTTCCACCAATACTTCCTTAACTATCACCGCGTTCCGCTACCACCATTTGACATTTCAGATCTTGACTTTGCGGTTTTTCCGTTTCCTAAGGTGTATCAGCTAAGTCGGAACGGTTCGACATCGAGAACACCACCACTAATCATCGCCATGAGGTCGTCATTGACATTGACCACTTCATCATTTTCACACCATCAACCGTAAGCAAGAACGGTAACCTCGACAACATCATTGTATATTCTCCCTTGCCATTGCATTGTTAATCCCTAGCCCTTTTGGCATCACTTGCCAATCAAGACTAGCCATTGAATATTGCCGGCAATGTTACTTGTGCACATTAGTGATAATACCTTGCATTGCATACATACCATATCATCTTGGTATCCTCATCTTGGTATTATCATATCATCTCTTGTGTCACAAGATTGTTGCTGCATATACACAATTGCTATCTTGGTTTGTGCATTTCATATAGTAGCCATAATAAAAGAAACAAAGAGAATAAGCTTTTAAGCAAAGAGAAAAACAAAGAGCTTGTAAGCAATTGCTATCTTGGTTTGTGCATTTCGCATAGTGGCCATAAAAAATAAGCTTTCAAGCAAAGAGAAACAAAGAGCTTGTAAGTAATAGTCGTAGCATCGCCACATTGCATATCATACTACCATATTGATCATCTTGGATCATCGTGTATGGAACACGGGGAACCATACATACATAGCATACTTGGGATAGAAAGTTGATACATTTTGCATCTCATAAGTTGTGCACAAGTGTCGTATCCTCCTATTGAGCAATCATGCTAGCGTCTCTCTAGAGTTGAGCAACATGAGCGTTTTCTGTGGATTCCACATTTTGTGCTCATTCCTTGGTTGCACGACCCCATTTATCTATCCGTGTGTGTGTTTTCATGTGCCATTCATTGCTATTGGTCTACTTGTTTCACTTGCAAATTTGTGAATCTCTTTCAACGTTATTGACTCTTGCTAACAATTGCATCAAATTTTTGTGCCACTATCCTCACCAAGCTGCTCCATAAGCTTTACTTGTGTAGGTGTGAGAATTGACAAGATCTGGTATCAATTGTGCTATTTCCATAATCCATTATTGAGTGATCATTGATCCATCTTCAACATTGGACAAGGTACATTTGGTCTAGTTCCTTCCTATCTTCCACTCACATTTTGCTTGAGCATGATGGATAGGCAAAGCACATCTACTTCGGTCTACAATAACAACGACGAGTTCGATGTCACCAAAAACTACTTGGACGCCAAGATGGATGCTCAAATGGAGGATATCAAATCCCTCATCAAGTCCTACAAGATATCTTCCTCGTTTTTGAAAGACGGTCAAGTGCACATCCTTCCAAGCTACCATCTTCGGCAAGGTCACATCGACATCGACACCATCATCGACGAGAACGTGAAGGTCAAGAGCTCAACACCAACCACCGCTCTACAACTTCACCATTTACCTTGGCATCTTTGCCAAGCAACTTCAAGGCATCTTCACCTTTGGACATGCGACATCTTCGCCTACAAGCACCTCAAGATTACGCCCAAGAGAAGCTCCCCAAGCTCAAGTCTGCGACTTCCACGAGCTACTACGACCTCGACACCGACCATGAGTTTCCTTTCTATGGGACTCAAGACCCCAGGAGTATCTCGAGTGGGAGCGCAAGATGGACAACTACCTCAAGCCACATCAAGTCCCTTCCGAAGGTCAAGTGAAGTGTGCCACAAGTAACTTCCACGACTATGCGTCGACATGGTGGCTTCACACACCTTAGAAGACCTTCGACATGAGTTGGCCCAAGACAAAGAAAGCTATGCGGCGAGAGTTTTTCCTTACACCTAAACGGGACATCTTCAATGCCAATTGGAGAACACCATCCAAGGATCCAAGTCCATCGACGAGTACTTCAAGGAGATAAAGAAAGCCTTGCGATGAGCCGGCATGCACGAACCCATTTTGATCAAGTTCCACTTCATGATGAGATTGAACAACGACATCTCCAAGACTATCTTCCTTGAGAACTACAAGTCCCGCGACGACAACTACATTGGTTCTCTCAAGGCGCAACAAGAACTCATGAAGGCCAAGACTTCTCCACCCGAAGCACACTCCGTGACGACCAAGCTCCACGACAACGAGCATGAGGGTAGTACCACAAAGATGTCCAAGCCCGATGAGCTCCAAGACGATGCTCCCAAGTTCGACTTCACAACCATCCCTCTTTGTGGCATTGATGATGCCGAGTCTACCACAACTCTTTTTCAAGACGGCACGGCGATTACTATGACTACGGCGCCTCTCAAGGAACATGCTTTGGAAGCGAGCGACATGGTGACAAGCAAGGATGATGCTTCCATCTTTGGAGGCGAGAGTGATGATGTGCCATTTTCGACCTTCATCCATGGCAACGGTGGCGAGATGGTTGAGCATGGGATTTGCCCTTTGACCACGGCGGCGTTTGTAGATGACTTGAGTGACTTATGCCACCATATTGAGAGTGAGAGCGAGTTCCACTAGCCCCATATATGATGAGTTTCCCCAAAGTTCATGTGAGGAGAGCCACAACCCCCACCAGTTGAGTGAGATGAGTGACTCCACCATATGTGACTTTGAGTGCACATACCTTGAGGGAGTGAGTGAGCCACCACATAGAGAGAGAGTGATAGTTGATAGGGCATGTGAGGCCATTTTGATTTCTAACGACTTAACCTCTACCTCTATTGTGTCTTCTCAATTGGTGCTAGGTCCCATATACGATGACACGCCGATTCTCGATGACTTTGTCCTTCCTTTGGACAATACGATGGCGATGGTGGAATATGATGCACCCCCCACATGGTTCCATCAAGATGAAGATGACCACCATGTGGTCTTTACCACCTTACCTACACCACTTGAGTGCAATGAGAATGATAACATAGGTGAAGGTGATGCTCTAGTCCCACTAGTAGACATTTGATGTAGGGTGGAATCCCTAGGGGGCAATCTTTCATGATTGGAGCGGATCTCGCAAAGAACACCAAGAACACATGAGGGAAAAACACGAGGGAAACGAGCCAAAAACAATCAAATCGACGAGATTCGATTACATATGTGCTAGATCCGATTACACAACAAGACACACGATCCAAACACAACAAGGGACGATACAATCGGTCGGTAGTTCTTCCCAATCCAGGAGGATATGGGGGCTTGAATCCACGAGGGGGTCTTCCTTTGACGGGGTCTTGAATCCACTTGGGGGATCTTCTCCTAGGAGGCCTCGGTCTCCAATGGAGTAGGGGTACAAGTGGATGAGAAATGCTCTAATCTCCAAAATGAGCTATCATAATGCTAACCCTAGAAGGAGGAGGGGGAGGTCTATAAATAGTTCTAGTACAAGTTTGGGCGAGTTGGAAGGATACATGGGCCAGAGGCCCGTTACGATGTGCGTAGATAGATGCCGGATGTCCGAGCAAGGGGCGGATGCCCGAGCCTTCAACAGGGGCCGGATGTCCAGACTGGGGACCGGATGTCCAGGGAATATGTGGTTTTTGGTGTTGTAGTCTTCAGCCAGATTTCTGGGGTGTCGGCCAGTTGTCCGGGAGGCTTGGGTCGAATTAGGGGTGGACTAACGAGCAGCTCGGCTCGTTAAGCTCGTACTCGTTAAGCTCGTGCTCGTTAAGCTCGTTAAGATTAATGAGCAGAAAAGCCTGCTCGGCTCGGCTCGTTTGAAGCTCGTTAAGCTCGTGAGCGCGAGCGAGCGCTCGTTAACAGATTATAATGTGTTTCGATATACAGTATGAATGCGTAGGTGTGGTTTTCAAGATGAAAATTTGTCACGTAAAATGAAAATATGTGTTATGTTGTTACTAATGAGCTTAACGAGCTATGCGTGAAACTCGTTAGCTCGTTTGTTAAGCTCGTTAAGCTTAACGAGCTGAAATCTATGATTGGCTCTGTTCATTAAGAAGCGAGCTCCGAGCTAAACGAGCCGAACTATCGAGCGCTCATTAAGCTCGCGAGCTACGAGCTTTTGGTCCAGCGCTGGGTCGAATGTCCGGGGCTTGGCTGGATGTCCGGGTCCTAGGAACTTTCTCCGGTTCCTTTTGTCGGTCTTCTTCGTTCGTGTACTTGGGGACTTGTCCATCGCTTCGAGCATCTCCAAGAGGGTCCTCTTGGTACCTAACCACATGTAGTGCCTTTCATTAGGTAGCAACCACGTCTCGCATGAATGGAAAGGGGAAGCATTTAGGAGCGGGTTCACCTTGTGTCCAATGGCGTATGCTTGAGGTCTCATCATATGTCTAGTTGGTGCTTGGGGAGTAGTCATAGTGTACATGGGAATGATCATAGGATGCTCTCCATCATCTCCCCCCTCCCTTGGGAAATATCTGACCTCGGATCATAAACCTCATCAGTAGTCATGGACAGACTTGTAGTTGGACAGAGTTGAAGACACTGTGCAATCCAAGTACTCCAAGGTGTCTCCAGAGTGGTATACATGCAAAAAGAGCAAACACAAACGACACTCAAAAATACAATGGTTAGCGCACACGAGGTGTCCATCAAGTAAGCATGAGGTCGTCCGATGAGATTGATCATGAAAAGGTGCATGAAGCTTAGCCAAATGATATATAATGATATGCAAAGCATTCATGGAGCAAAAGCATTTGTTGTGCGCACAAAGTTTCAGTAATTGGCATGGTGCACAAAGCTAAAAATTCTACCATTGTGCAAAATGATGTCATAGTGTGATTGTTTCTGAAGAGCATGAACATGACAATTGGTTCTCCATGTGATTATGTGATCACGCAATTGATTATGGGCAATATGATGATGAGGTATGAATATGCCCTCAAGGAAGATCACAACAAATTTGCTAAGAACATGCACAAGCTCATATATCATGGATGACATGGTAATACAAGATGCAACAAGGCAATCATAATGTAAGTCAATCCATGCATAAGGTGCAAATTTTTCATTGAAGGAATGTTTCCATCTAGCATGCTCATCAACAAATATGTAAGTGTTGGTGTAATATGGCAAACGTTTCATGGCATACAATTGCTCAATGTCGTTGCAAGAGTGGTGGTCTAATTCCAAGCGCTCCACAACTTGAAGGTCCATAGGGTCCATCTCCAATGTCGGTCCTCCATCCAATATATGTATCATGTAGACAAGAAGAAGGAGACAACAATGAAAGTATGGCTCATCCAATATTCTTATGCGAGGATGTCTCACAAGGAAGGAATTCACCTTTATGAGGATGTCGAAATGTTCGTGTTGCGCATGATGTACGCCTTCGCATGACCAATATGCCTCGCGATGGTACCGCCTTGTGAATCCTTCAAAACTAAAGAACATGACAAACACTCGAAAAAACAAATGAGGTTGGCATAAAGCAAAGCTTATCATTCATGTGGTGAGATACCCAACAAGTGTTTTCATCATTCTTATCATGAGAAAGGACAAGGTGTGGCATGGTATGAAAGCATATGATGCAACTACAACCAAAGACATTAGGCTCTATCAAATGAGAATGCTTCACAAATAAGGTGTCCAAGTCTCCAAGATCAACAAGCATGGCATGGTTGCACTCACGACAAGTGAATATGAGAGATGCAACTATTGGAGACAAGTGATAATTATCAATGTAAATCAAGTGAGAGGCATGTATATATATGTTATCAACCCAATGCAATGAGAAATTTTGTATCATGGGTGATGCGACAAAGCAAGTGATCCTAGTAAACAAGTCATGCAAGCTAGTAGTGCGAAGATGCAACATACTAGAAGTAATAATGGAAATCATGTCATGTGTGCAAATATAATGCGCATGACATATCACAAGCATGAAAACAAGATCTGAGTAATGTATCGTCATTGTATTGGCAAGAAGTTCTATGTAAATAGCAATGAAACATCACGACTCTCCCAACACAAGAATCAATAATAGAATGGATCATGGATAGAACATGGCAATAGCAACAAGTATATTCACCAAGCATGCAAATACACATAGTAGTAGTAGAATGGTGAATCATGGGTAAATGCAAGCAAGGGTCACATTTGCATGGCAAAGGCATAGAAGCAAGCATAACATACAAAGTGAACATGGTAAAATGGGCATAAGGTAATAAGTATTATATAGCCCATATCCGTGTGAGAGCCAAGTAAAATATATGCGCAAAGTTCTTGCATGAAGGAAACGTTGGAAAGGACAATCCATGGGATCCCAAATCATCGTTGCTCTCAAGAGCTTGTTTCGTCAACTCATGGGATTGTGAGGTCGAGTGTTCATAAGTACCTACACCAAACAAAGGCAAAGGGAAAATTGTGTGTGCGTGGTATATGTACACATCATCCATTATGATGCGCACGTGCATGTGTTGGTTAGCACAAAATATCCAATGCTCAAATAAATGAGATGCATGATATAGAAACATGTCATCCATCATGATAGCTTTGTTCTTATGTATAGATAATAGAGACTCAAATTGTGTAATGCATCACTAGTAATATCTAGAGCATTGTCATGAATGGTATGCATATGGTGCAAACAACCGATGCAATCAGGCGATGCACAATAATTTTCATGGCATGGCATATGAGATGAATTCCACAAATTTTGCAAAGGTAGCATATCAATATCATCGCAAGAGATGCAAAATCCAATAACCATCATGTCATCATCTATGCCATAAGTGCAAATGGTATTTATTTCAATGGGGCATGCATAGTTACTATGTTGAGATTGAAATGATGCAATAGGGGAGATCTCACTCATAGCATATGACATGTTTAATGGATTGTCAAACATAATGTGACCAATAGAAGTTTCACATGATATCCTATGGAGCATAGCATCACAACCAGGCAATTCAACATGCCCATCATCATATTCATCATAAATGGGTGGCATATCTAAGCATGTAGAATACATAGTATGTGGTGAATCCGTAAGGTGATCAACATCATGGAAGCAATCCATGTCAAGATAGTCCACTAGTGGGACAAGTTAAGTACCATCACCTCTGTTACCTTTAGAGTTCCCCTCATGTGTTGTAGGTGATGTGGAAAAAATTGACGCTTGGTCAATAGCTTCATCATCCTGATGGTACCCTGTGGGGGTGTGTAATCATCCATCATGGCCATTGGTTTGTTCATTGGATGTATGGACTCATCTAGGATTGGCGCTTTGTCTTGTTGGACATCTATCACCAAAGAAAAAAACACACTCAAATTGAGGTTAAGTCGTTAGAAATCATAGTGGCCTCACATGCCATCTCAACTATCTCACTAACTAAGTGTTGTGGCTCACTCACTCCCTCAAGGATGCTCTCACCCATATGGCTGGTGGAGTCACTCAAATGGCTCTCAACCTCACATAGGATGTGTCACTGGTATAGCGAGGTGCTATGCAAACGGTTTTTAACCCCTTTCCGCGATGGTGTTCGGAACTGTCGCCAGGTGAGTGACTGTGATAGGGGTTCCTTCCCACACGACCCAAAAACCATCGGGAATATGACCTCCTGGCACACACGCTCGGCAAAATGAGGTCGTGTGCGACCGGCGAGTGATCAAATACGCTTATACGTATAGTAGTGCTCAAAATACAATTATACACACGAAGTCATTTCTGGTCATAGGTACATCCCACACAGTCAGTCCCCGCTAAACATTTCCGTTCGTATGTACATTCCACATAGTCAATCCAAGGAATACGTTTCTGTTAGTATGTACAACCCACATTGTTAATCCAAGAAGTATGTTTCCGTTTGTATATACATCCCACACAATCACTCCGAGGAAAACGTTTCCGTTCGCAGGTACATCACACACAATTTTCCCCATTAAATCATTTGTGATAGTGTTGCCATTGCACATGATATTAACAATTTTATCATTTGCGTTATTGAATGCATCAGACACGGTGCGTAGAAGAACTGTGTGGCAAAGGTTGTCCATCACACACACTTTTTATGTGGTAATCATTTGCGCAAGGTGGCCTAGCGCAAACAGTTTTCAAGATGGTGTCGTGTGTGATTGTTCATTGATCCAACACGGTTTATTCCTAGAAACTGTGTGTGTTGCTTGAGGTCATTACCCACGGTGTTTTCTCAATAACCGTTTGCAACAGAGAAACCCAATTAGTAGGCTAATTGGCCATTAGTAGGCCAATTGCCCTATTACTAATAATCCATTTATTAATCTAATTGACATTTCATATTAAGCACACAATATATTTCATTTCCATATTAAGGAAGCAGGATTTCGTAATTGATATACATCAGAGTACAACATCATATAGCTTCAGCACTCAGCTACCCCATTACACAACTGCACCAGCACCAAGTTTCACATGCAACATCTACAACCTTTCGAAATTAGCATTGTAGATGGAACACAGACAGATGAATCTCATCTAGAAAACTGTTGAAGCGGAAGGCGAATATTGAGCCCTCATTGATGTTGAAGGTCTTTGCAACTTTAGGTTAGTGCCTGTGGATGATTGACCGTCCTTTCTTCGTCCTCTTCAAGAACACTTCAATATTGAACCGTGCGTGTTTTATGAAAACCTTTGTCGCCTCCCGACCATACAGGTGGTTTGAGAGGTAATCATCAGTTAACTACTTTGGAAAGGCCTGAAAACAAGGACATGCATAAATATCTTCTCTAGATTTGAAATGACGTAAAGGAATTAAAAAGACAAGGTATAACAGTTAGTACCATCCCGTAGTGAACTGATGTCTTCTTCATTGTGTAGACAAAGATCTTGTTGTTTTTTGTCACTAATTTCTTTATCATAACAATCTTTCTGAGTGTCTTGACATGACTGATATTAATGGACAACTCACTTCCACATATGCAAAAAGGGTCAAACAGTGGGTCAAAACCTCTGACAGCAGGACCTACATGTGCAAGACCAAATTGTTAGAAACCTAATATTTAAAACAAGAAGTGGAAAGGTGTGTTATTAACTGCAACAAGCCTAATAATTAAAAACAAGCAAACGTGGTCATTTAGACTTGTATTGTGCAAGTCTAAGTACACTAGTTAGTGGCCCTGTTGGATCCATGGGTTAGAGTTAGTTTGAGTTAGTTTGGGATCAAATAGCCCTAAAGTATCCAAACATGAGGGCTAGTTTGAGCTAGTTGCATCAAACCCACCCAAAACAACTATCCCACCCAAGAGGTTTTGATTGGGGCTAGTTCTACTAGTGCATTTATTGTCAATCTAACACTGTCATCCAAACACCTCTTTGGCTAGAGTTTGTTCATTGTTATTTAGGAAACGTAGGATAGCGTAGGATTTATTCTACCTTGACTTGTACTCCAAGACGACCTTGTACTCCTATATATATATATTCCCACGAGGCTCAAGCAATATAATCAACTATTCCACCCATCTCTCTCTCCCTTTTTAACTTTCATGAGCTAGAAACTAATCTAACCTGTAGCTAAGTTAGAGTATCCAAACAGTGCCATTGTTAAATCAAATGGAAAGGCATGTTCTATACTCCCTCCGGTCCTTTTTACTCTCCGTATAAGAATTTTCTGAAGTCAAACTTCATAAATTTTGACCTTATTTATATGAAAAAATATCAACATCTAGCATGCTAAAGTTATACAATATGAAAATTTAATTCATGACACATGTTCTGATATTTATTTAATATTGTGAATGTTGGTATTTTGTTCTATAAAGTTAGTCAACCTTTAAGAGGCCTGATTTTAGACAAATCTTATATGCGAACTAAAAAGACTCGAAGGCAGTACAACATGCTTAACAACAACCAAATATAGTCATTCATAGAGCTATTGTTAAATTTGGTATTGATGAAATTGAACTGCAGAGGTCATACTAGCACATATAGAACATCACACTGTTAATAGCTGAAATAAACAAGGCATACTATGAACAACCAAAGATGGCAATTGAAAATGGACATATGCTAACTACAAACAACCAAACAACCATAACCGTAGAAACAAACAAGTCGTAATGCAAAAAACCTAATATAGCAATAAATACTGGATAGGTTCTCACTACAAAAGGGGTTCGAGAAAACAAATCATGGGTTTCCTCACTTGTCACAGATTGGCTCCTCCTCGTGGTCGTCGTTGATGAGGTCTGACTTGCTAGCTTAGGATCCTAGGCCAGCATCACAGAACGTGTCCTTCAGAAATGACCAAAAGGGGCGTTCATAACGAGCTGCAGGAGATGAGCGGCATGGCAATCGATGGGAGCGATAGTTGTCAAACCCGAAGGGTTGGGGGTGGGTAACTTAACCTGTGAAATAACCCGTGTCAAGATGTCGGTGTCGACGACCTCGATGTCGTAGCCGGCGTCCATGACAGGCCAGAATACTCTAGCCCGCTGATTGAAAGGTTCAATCTAGGTCCAGTCATTGTCGTCAGCTTCCTCGGCGGCCACCTCGCCGACATTGGGCGAAGAGGCCGCGGTAAAGCTCTTTTGGGCCATTCGCTCCTCGAGCTCCCCGAGAAGCATAGCCAGGCTTAGGTTCCGACTCTCTAGAGTGGGGGAGGGGGTGGGGATGGGGATCTCTGGGAAAGGGGGCGTTTTGCACGCGTCATCTAAGAAACTCAGGGAGGAAAGGGTATATATATCGGTAGGTAAGCTGCATGGGCAGACCGGCAGACATTGACGATGGAGGCGGCGGTGGCGATGACCTAGCTAGGTTTGGAGCGAGGGAGGGGTGGTGTGTATGTGTGTGAGCGGCGGATTGGGGTGTGTGTGTGGAGGGGGTCCAAGGTGGTGTTTGAGGAAATGTCACGAGTACTGAAAATTTTACTAGGCGGGGGTAAAATGGCGGGGCTACCAGAAATTTGGATCAAGGGATTGAAGCAAAGCGGGACGGGAGTAAAATGTCGGGGCTACAGAAATTTGGATCTACTGATTGAAGCAGAGCGGGAGTAACATATATCACACACGGTCCAGACATACTAATCGTGTGCTATAAAACAGAAAAACCATCTACACGGACGCGAGTAGATATTTTTGAGATTGTGAGGGAGTAGATATTTTCGAGAGGGGGAGGGAAGCCTCATGGAGCCCAATCTACTTTGATCATGTGGGCGATAGGGGCAGGAGCGCGACACATGGGTAGTCCTATGTAATCGTGTTTATTTTGTACCCGATCGTAGACGGTTGCTGCGTCCGACTCATCTGCTGTTTATAAATTTGGCCAAAAAAACACGGGAAAGGGCCAGAACACGAACACACTTGCATGTGGACCAAATATATGTATGAAAAGGGTGGTTTGATGTTCAAATACCCAATGCAAAACTTTGATGTAGCACATGTCACACAAAGCG
>NC_041383.1:326098554-326209363 GCF_002162155.2 Triticum dicoccoides | reverse complement strand
CGCGCCAAACACACACACACACACACTTCGTGTTGCCGAGAGGGGAATCCTAGCTATGAACGCATGTCCCCAAATAGCTAGGTCTGACATCTCACCGTATCGTAACACAAAACCGGACGGACTGCATCAACCCCCCTCCCTCCTTTGCTTCCGATCAAATGTGGACGATATGAGGGACCACCGATGTGTTCTTCTCGGTTACCAAATCACAAATTTGATGTGGCACATGTGCATCGCAATTTAACCGGGAATCCCCGACCCCACGGAGGTTCATCTAGTACGAAGTAGTACTGTGCCCCCCCCCCACACACACTTTGAGTCGGTGGGAGGGGGCATCTCACCAAGGTGTATTATAAGACTGACCAAGAAGAATCACCACCTTGGTCGTATAACCTCTCTTGTTTTTTGGGTCAAAGTCATGCGTTGACGTTCCACACATGACCCCACAAAATAGGCTAGTTTGTTGCCAATAACCATGCCCCTCTAGTAGTACGTTGAACTTCCCTGTGAACTAGGTTGAACTTCCGCCAACATTGCCCAAATGGGGCTTGCGATATACCGTTAGAAAGCTATGGAGACCAGTATCATGACCCAACTTAAATTTTTGGCAAAATGTAAGCGGTTTAAGAGCAGTTTTGAAAACCGTTTTTTCTTCACACAAAAAACGTGAATCGTATTTTCGATCGCATTTCTAAACCGTCTATCGGAATGAGGCATATAATATGGCGTTGGAAAGCTTTTGCAAACCCGCTCCTTACACATGTTTAAAGTTTTCACTAATTCCCTATGGTTAAAGCGTAATTTCAAAAAATGTAAAATTTTGCAAACCGAACAGCCGAGTTCGTATTTTTGATGTCATTTCTAAACAGCTAATCCAATTGAGGCATATGATATGGCATTGGAAAGCTTATAACAATGTGCTACTTTTTAATGTTGAAAGTTTTTCCTAATTTTGAACGGTTTAAGAGTAATTTAGAAAACGGTACAAGTCGTACCGAGTTCGTATTTTCGAGCTCATTTTTTAACCGTGCGTCCAAATGCACCAAATGATATGGCGTTGGAAAGCTTGAACAAATGCCAAACTTTTGGTATGTATTGTTTCTCTCAATTCTTTACGGCTTTAAGTTAGTTTAGAAAATGGTGAAAACGTATCTTCATAGTATTTTCTACAAACTTTATCGGAATGACGCAAATAATATACCGTTGAAAAGCTACGGAAAATGCAAAACTTTTTTATGTTGATTATTTTCTCTGATTCCTAGACGTTTTCAACTAATTGTGAAAATGGCAAGATCATTCGTTCTATCTTTATCGCGAAACTGATTCTTCGAAAATGCTCCGCGTGAAGAACCGGAACTTCTCGGCACGTGTACTTGAACTTCAATCTATTTTTCACGTGCTTTTTTGGCTCGCAGCTCTCCACCCACTCACCGGAATTGAGCAAGTGATATACCGATGGAAAGCTGCTATAAACACGCAACTTTTCCGTGTTGATCATTTTTTCATACTCTCGACGGTTTTAAAAGTTTTTCATCCAAAATTCATTCAGTGTAGTAACGAGGAAAATCTGAGTTTTCTATAATCATCGAACTTCTTGCTATTTTCACGTTGAAATTCATCAGTGTAGTAACGAGGAAAATCTGAGTTTTCATACCGGAACTTCCTGCTGTTTTCACGTTGAACTTCTTGTTGTTTTCACTCTGACGTATTTTTAATAACGAGGAAAATCTGAGTTTTCTATAATCATCGAACTTCTCCATCTTTTTAATATGGACTTCTTGGTTTTATTTCTTAATCATTTTTATGAATAAAAATATTTTAAAACACCAAAACAACATTTTTGTGTGTGTTTTTGCATTGGTTTGCACATCAAACTGCATCATCTTTAGAAATTGAACTTCTCCTTTTCTTTTTTATTTTCTTTTAACATTGTTTAGCACGTTGAACCATATCATCTTTAGAAATTTAACTTCTCCTTTCTTTTTGTATTCTTTCAACATTGGATTGCACGTCGAACCGCTTCATCTTTAGAAATTGAACTTCTCATTTTCTTTTTGTTTTCTTTCAACATTGGTTTACACGTTGAACTGTGTCATCTTTAGAAATTGAACTTCTCCCTTTTTGTTTTCTTGCATGTTTAAATTTATTTTGAACTTGCTGAGATAACTGATACGTCTCCAACGTATCTATAATTTTTGATTGTTCCATGCTATTATATTACCCGTTTTGGATGTTTATGGGCATAACTTTACACTTTTATATCTTTTTTGGGACTAACCTACTAACCGGAGGCCCAGCCCGAATTGCTGTTTTTTTGTCTATTTCAATGTTTCGAAGAAAAGGAATATCAAACGGAGTTCGAATGGAATGAAACCTTCGGGAGCGATCTTTTTGGAACAAACGTGATCCAGGGGACTTGGAGTGGACGTCAAGCAACAGAGCAGGCGGCCACGAGGGTGGCCGGCGCGCCCCCAACCCTCATGGGCCCCTCGAGCGTCCACCGACCTACTTCTTCCTCCTATATATACCCACGTACCCTGAAACCATCAAGGAGCACCATGAAAAACTATTTCCACCGCCGTAACCTTCTGTATCCGCAAGATCTGATCTTGGAGCCTTCGTCGGTGCTCCGCCGGAGGGGGAATCGACCACGGAGGGCCTCTACATCATCTCCAAGGCCCTTCCGATGAGTTGTGAGTAGTTTACCACAGACCTTCGGGTCCATAGTTATTAGCTAGATGGCTTCTTCTCTCTCTTTGAATCTCAATACAAAGTTCTCCTCGATCTTCTTGGAGATCTATTTGATGTAACTCTTTTTGCGGTGTGTTTGTCGAGATACTATGAATTGTGGGTTTATGATCAATTTATCTATGATAAATATTTGAATCTCCTCTGAATTATTTTATGTGTGATTAAGTTATCTTTGCAAGTCTCTTCGAATTATCAGTTTGGTTTGGCCTACTAGATTGATTTTTCTTGCAATGAAAGAAGTGCTTAGCTTTGGGTTCAATCTTGCGGTGTCCTTTCCCAGTGACAGCAGGGGCAACAACGCACGTATTGTATTGTTGCCATCGAGGATAAAAATATGGGGTTTATATCATATTGCATGAGTTTATCCCTCTACATCATGTCATCTTTCTTAATGCGTTACTCTGTTCTTTATGAACTTAATACTCTAGATGCATGCTGGATAGCGGTCGATGTGTGGAGTAATAGTATTAGATGTAGGCAGGAGTTGGTCTACTTGTCACGGACGTGATGCCTATATATATGATCATGCCTAGATAATCTCATAATTATTTGCTTTTCTATCAATTGCTCGACAGTAATTTGTTCACCCACCGTAATACTTATGCTATCTTGAGAGAAGCCACTAGTGACACCAATGGCCCCGGGTCTATATTTTATCATATAATCTTTCAATCTACTTTTATTTGCATCTTTACTTTTCCTATCTATATCATAAAAATATCAAAAATATTTATCTTATCATATTATCTCTATCAGATCTCACTTCCGCAAGTGGTCGTGAAGGGATTGACAACCCCTTTATTGCGTTGGTTGCGAGGTTCTTGTTTGTTTGTGTAGGTGTGTGGGACTTCTGAGGAGCCTCCTACTAGATTGATACCTTGATTCTCAAAAACTGAGGGAAATACTTACGCTACTATTGTTGCATCACCCTTCCCTCTTCAAGGAAAACCAACCGCAAGCTCAAGACGTAGCAAAGAAGGATTTCTGGCGCCGTTGCTGGGGAGATCTTCGCTCAAGTCAAGACATACCAAGTACCCATCACAAACTCATCTCCCTCGCATTACATTATTTGCCATTTGCCTCTCGTTTTCCTCTCCCCCACTTCACCCTTACCATTTTATTCGCCCTCTCTTTCCCAACCTCCTCTCTCTCTCTCTTTCGCTTGCCTTTTTGTTTGCTTGTGTGTTGGATTGCTTGTCACGATGGTGCAAGATAATACCAAATTGTGTGATTTTTCCAATACCAGTAATAATGATTTCCTTAGTACTCTGATTGCTCCTCTTAATGATGTTGGGTCTTTTGAAATCAATGCTGCTATGCTGAATCTTGTTATGAAAGATCAATTCTCCGGCCTTCCTAGTGAAGATGTCGCTACCCATCTAAACAACTTTGTTGATTTGTGTGAGATGCAGAAGAAGAAAGATACGGATAATGATATTGTTAAATTGAAGTTATTTCTGTTTTCACTTAGAGATCGTGCTAAAGTCTGGTTTTCGTCTTTGCATATGAATAGTATTGATTCATGGAATACGTGCAAAGATGCTTCTATCTCTAAGTATTTTCCACCCGCTAAGATCATCTCTCCTAGGAACGATATTATGAATTTTAAACAACTTGATCATGAGCATGTTGCCCAATCTTGGGAAAGAATGAAAGTGATGATTCGCAATTGCCCTACTCATGGTTTGAATTTATGGATGATCATACAAAACTTTTATGCCAAATTGAATTTTGCTTCTAGAAATCTTTTAGATTCGGCCGCGGGAGGCACTTTTATGGAAATCACCTTAGGAGAAGCTACTAAACTCCTTGAAAACATTATGGCTAATTATTCTCAATGACACACCGAAAGATCTACTAGTAAAAAAGTGCATGCTATAGAAGAAATTAATGTTTTGAGTGGAAAGATGGATGAACTTGTGAAATTGTTTGCTACCAAGAGTGCTCCTATTGAGCCCAATTATATGCCTTTGTCTACTTTGATTGAGAATAATAATGAATCTATGGGTGTGAATTTTGTTGGTAGGAATAATTTTGGTAACAATGCTTATAGAGGAAACTTTAATTCTAGACCGTTCCCTAGTAATTCCTCTAATAATTATGGAAATTCCTACAATAATTCTTATGGTAATTTTAATAAGATGCCCTCTGATTTTGAGAATAGCATTAAAGAATTTATGATCTCTCAAAAGAATTTTAATGCCTTGCTTGAAGAAAAATTGCTTAAAGTTGATGATTTGGCTAGGAACGTTGATAGACTTTCGCTTGATAGACTCCTCCTAAGCATGATATCAATGAGTCTCTCAAAGCTATGAGAATTTCCATTGATGAGTGCAAAGAAAGAACCGCTAGATTGCGTGCTAAGAATGATTTCTTTGTAAAAGCATGTTCTTCTAGTTTCCATGGAAATAATGATGAAGATCTAAAAGTTATTGATGTGTCCCCTATTAAATATTTGTTTTGCAATATGAATCCTAATAATGATGGGACTGGAGATGAGTCAACTTTAGTTAAAAGGCGTCCCAATGATTCGGAGTTTTTAGATCTTGATGCTAAATGTCAGGACCCCGACTCAATGCCACATAGATCTAGCATGTAACACTCCATATCACTTTGCGGCCTCACGCACGGTATTCCCACGAGTGTCGCCTTACCTTTTCCCGGGACCGTTTGCGCCTTTTGGCACACGTATATGACAGTGTCGCTAGCATCCATATGATAAGGAGCCCGGGCTGACATGGCTAGTCGTAAACCCAAAGTGGCACAAACTTACAGGGACAGGCATCCATGACCCAGCATCGAACGTGTCGGTCATCAGCGAGTGAATCCAGGCTGTAGCACTGGGCTAGCAGGACTCCGGTGAACCGGGCTGTAGCGGGCTAACAGGACTCCGGTATTCATCGCGTGACATTTCCCCGAAGGGACAGACACAGGAATGAAGAAGGACACATGCCGGCCAGCCTAAGTGTTCTGGAGCAGTAGCAAGCTACCATGGCTCGGTGGAAACACTAGGAGACATTTCCCGGTAAGAGAGGCTACTGAAGATAAACAACTAGATAGTCAGATCCCACACATACCAAGCATTTCAATAACATACACACAATATGCTCAATATGTGCAATACAACATGGCATCACAAAATGACTCTACGACTCAAATAGTTTATTCAATAGGCTCCGAGGAGCGAGACAATACAAACATGGGTCTCATGACCCAACAATCAGAGCATACAAGTCAAAGCACAAGCGGAAGCTATCATGTCTGAGTACAGACAACTATAAATGAAAAAGGCTGAGAAGCCTGACTATCTACCAGATACTGCCGAGGGCACAAGATCGTAGCTGAGGTAACAAGCTAAACGTCGAAGTCCACGTGGAACTACTAGCGAGACTGAAGTCTCTCTGCAAAAACATAAAATAGGCAAACGTGAGTACAAATGTACCCAGCAAGACTTACATCAGAGCTAACTACATATGCATCATTATCAACAAAGGGGATGGTGGAGCTTAACTGCAGCAAGCCAGCTTTGACTCAGTGGCTATCCTGAACTACGACTGCAAGTAACTCTTCTGAGGTGGCGCACACGAGTCCACATATTCACCATATCAATACACCACTATGGATCCGCCCCCGTCTCCCTACGAGAACGCCATCCATAGCACTCACGCTTATCTTGCGTATTTTAGAGTATCCACTTTCACTTGTCTATGAACTGATATAAGCAACCCAGAAGTCCTTTTCCGCGGACACGGCTATTCGAATAGTTGATGTTAACCCTGCAGGGGTGTACTTCTTCATACATGTTTCCACCACTTAGCGTCTGCACACGACATGTGCTCGGCAGACTTCAAGCGAAAGCCGACGTGGGTGTAGACCACGACCTACCTAAACACTCAAGTCTCTAGTCCAGGTTTATCTCCTATTCGGATTCCATCCATGAGGAGATCCGGCCGGAGTTTCGCTCACAGCCCCAGACGATGTGAACAGGGTTCCCGAGATACCAAACGGGAATCCGGTACACCGTGCCATGTACCTACCGCATCACAGCCCACCCCTACGGTCAGCGCTGTCCACGGCCTCCAGTAAGCTACAAACACCAGAAACTACTTGCAACTCCTGTACAGAGGACTAGGGTGAATAAGAAGTCGAGCGGGGTCATATTTCAGGGCCCAATGTATGGTAGTAGCTGAATCATGGATCACAAACACAGAACTCAGTTTCTGAGGACGGCTGCAATGAGACAACCCACCATGTACTCCTACATGGCCTCTCACCGCTACCTTTACCAAATCGTGTTCACACACTTCGCTCACACACAGTAGGACATGTTCACACGCCTCTGATTCATCCTCGATGAATCAGACCTGACTCAACTCTAAGCAATAGCAGGCATGACAACAAGCATGAATGAGTAGGCACATCAGGGCTCAAACAACTCCTACTCATGCTAGTGGGTTTCATCTATTTACTGTGGCAACATGCAAAGGATAAAGGGGTTCAGCTACCGCAGCAAGTAACAAAATGTCGTTGTTGTCCTAATGCAGTAAAAGAGAGCAGGAGCGAGAGAGTGGGATTTTATCGAAATGAACAAGGGGGTTTTGCTTGCCTGGCACTTCTGAAGATAATATAGCTCTTCATCAGTGTCAACGATCACATCATCGATATCACGTCTATCGAGAGGGGACAATACCGGCAACACAGAAGGGAACACAATCAATGCAATGCACAATATGATGCATGATCATGACATGGCAAAATGAATGTGTTTTGGGCTAATGCAACTAGCAACAGATTAAATGAAGTTGGTTTGAATACAAGATTCAAATTCAAACTCCATATGTGATTATTCAAATGCCATTTAATTGATTTGTGCTAAACAGCAGCTATAAGTTGTTCTAACATGCATGAAAATGGTACAGATGGATTCCTTGAATTTTTCTGATAATTTTTCATATATAATTTATTTAATTTGGAGTTACGGTTGAATTTCTATGAATTTTAGAAGTTTATACAATTTTCTGGAATTTTCAGAATTAAATTAAATCCAGAAAACATTACTGCGTCAGCATGACGTTGGCATGACGTCAGCAGGGTCAACTGGGCGCCCCAGGTCAAACCTGACGTGTGGGGGCCACACGTCAGTGACACAGGAGCTAATCCCGGTCAAACCCAGCGTTGACTGGGGTTTGACCAGGGGTGGGGCCCACTGTCAGTGGCCTAGGGGGTTGGTTAGTGCGTCATTAGTGGCTAATGACAGCGCCACGTCACTGGCCACCGGAGTTCGACCGGCGGCGACCCGAAACGCGGCGGAAGTTCACCGGGGTTGCGCTACGGGCGGCGGCTGGACGCGCGAAGGGCACCAGAAGGTAGCCCGTGCCCGTGCGCATCTAGGGGGGCCAACGGGAGGTGCGGGGGTGGCCGGGGTTCGCCGGAACGGAGCTCGCGGCGGCGCCGGAGTTCGGTGAGTGCGGGGTTGGCGCCGTGGTGCACGGGAGGGCGAGTTAGGATATGCGTTAGGCTCCTGGTGGCTTCCTGAGTGCGGTGACACGCTCCGAAACGAGCTCAAGCGGCTGCAGTGACGGCGGTGACGAGGTCAGCGGCGGCCGGAGTTCGGCCGTGGCGGAGCTATGGCCTAGAGCTCGCAAACGCGAGGGGAGAGAGAGGGGTTCTGCACGGAGGCTCACCGCGGAGCTGTAGGGAGGGTTAGTGGGCTCGGGGGCGCGCCGGAGTGGCCGAATTGACGGAGAAGATCCTCGGCGGCCGGCGATGGAAACGGCGATGGTGGCGGCGTTACAGGGCTTCCGGAGGGCCGTGGGTCGGTGGGGAGGAAGGAGGGGGTCGAGGCGGAGCCTTTGAGCGCATCGGCGAGGCTAGGGGTGGCCGGTGGCCACGAGGGAGCTCGTCGGCGGCGGCGGGTGTGTTCGGTGGCTGCGCGCGAGAGAGCCAGAGGAGGAGAGGAGCTCGGGGAGAGAGTGAGAGGCCTGGGGGGGGGGTGCGTGGCGTCGCGGACGGGGTCCAGGGCAACGAGAGGAAGCAGGAGGTGGCCAGGGGGAAGCAGGAGGTGGCCGAGGCAGCGTCGGCGCGCGCCACGCCTCGCCTCTGTTCGTCCTCCTGGTAGAGGAGGAAGAGGACAAGGGGGAGGAGGTGGGCTGGGCCGGCTGGGCCGGTCCTGTTGGGCCACCAGGTGGGCTTCACAGGTAAAATCCTTCTCTCTTTTATTTCTGTTTTATATTTCTGTTTTCTATTTTGTTCTGTTTTGTTTTGGTTTAGTAAAAATACTAAACCATTTTATAAAATCCTGAAAATAATTATGTGGCTAGAACTAAAATATACCAAACCACATAAAATGTTCCAGAATTATTGGACATATATTAATTATATATAAAATATAAATCCAATGCAAATAGTTATTGAATTAATTCAAATGGCCAAAACAAATATTTCTGTGACTCCAAAAATATTGGTTTGAATTTTACCTCTTACCAATATTTCTATAGAATAACAGGAACATTTTCTTGGATTCATTTGAGAAGAATTAAATGTTGGTTATTTTTAGAGGGTTTCTGAGGCTTTGAAAATCCCTCAATTCAAATTTCATTTGAATTAAAACATGATGCTCACATGAGCTAGCCTAGAGCACTACCAGCAGCTAGGGATGTGACAACTCACCCCCACTAAACAAGAATCTCGTCTCGAGATTCAAGCGTAGGGTAGGGTGAAGGGGTAACGCAAACTAGTATAATCTTCACGATCCAGGGTGCACTTCAAATGGGCGTTGATTCGTCCACCATCATTGTCTCGAAGTCTTGCTCTGAGAACTCCTGTCAACATGACATGGAGGGAAGAAGACTCTAGAAGGGTCGATCTCCTCGAAGATCGAACAACTCACGGAATGAGACATAGGACCATCTCTCGGGTTGAGACACGAGATACACATCAAGAGGGGTGGAGAGAGACGGATGACGAAGGTTCACTAGGTAGACAACAATTCCACACCTAAGAAGGTGGTAAACGATTGTCAACGTAGCGAGGAGTTGAGTTGCCATGATACCACGAAGAAACATCCTGGAGAAGGGTGATTCATAGATTATTACCCTAAGTGGCAAAAAGAATTACCTTTGATCCAGAGATCATTGAAACTCTTCATACCAACCTAAGGCAATCACAAGCGATCATTTGGAGGGGGTCGGTAGAATGGCATACTCGGACTTGGATGATGTGGATTACCTTGTTGAAAACAACGTAATGGATGAATTTGCTTATCACCGGAAATGGAAGAGACCCATGGTAGAATGGCACATTGGCGGTGCAAGCTGGGAACAAAATGCAAATTATGGGAATGATTCTGGTAACTAAGGAAGAACCCAACAATAGAGAGTGGATTCACTGTTTGAAAAGATCATAGCATTGCCGAGGAAACTGAGAGCAAACCCAGTTAGTGCCGATGATAACACCTAGCGCTTGTGCGTGCTCTCAAGAACTTGAGCATTTCCATATTCATCAAGGTTTTACCAACATCCGTGTCAAGGATCCTGGCAACACAACATACCACCATGATGAACAACGATGGACGATGCAGATGCGAAGGAGGATAACACTTTCTCAGATTTCACCTTAGCGAGGCCAAGCAAATAAAATCTGGATGATCGACCGAGAGACATTTAGCACTCCGCTTCTAATGTTCTCCTTGATGTGCTAGTGTATCCCAATCATAGATATGGTTTGATAACTAGAACATCAAGTAAAAGGTCAGACTTCGGGAGCAATAGAATCCATAAGGAACAGTTACGGAGGTAAATCCTACGAAATCCTTATGGGGAGGTGGCCAACTTCTTCAATCAAGATACTACAATAATAGGTCTTTCGGCTGGGTGGTGCTAACCACGACATCCACTTTACCGGTTTCCGAGGGACCGATATTATAGTTCTTGGGAAATGTTCCAAACCATCATATCTGCCTGAGATTCAGATCTGGTTGGTGTCAGGATATTCCAGACTCATCGAGTCTAGGAAGGAAAACGAAAGTTTGCAACACAAATCGACGAGATGACGTTGCGAGATTCTCGGGAAATGAACTACGATAGCAAGCTCCAAAACATGAGCTGGTTCTGCTACAAACATGTGAACACGCTGTCCCAGACAAACATGACCACGTGGTAGTCTTATAATAAAACACTACCGAGTTCAGGAGGGGGAACCATCAACGAGGATATCGAAGTTCTTTCATAAGTCCGGATTAGCTCTTATGAAGATACTCCTTCTCCTTGAACAAATCAGTCAGTGGCTTGGTGTGCTAGGATACACATATGGAATGAAGGTTTCAAGTCTTCAGACCACAGAATACTTCGCACGTGTGCATGACTGACTTGCGATGATTCCAGAGGAAGCAACATTGACTTTCTCGAGTCCACGGCGGCAACTTGCATCAAATGCACATGAACTAGAGGAAGTCACTTCTTACATCCGAACATATGCTTCATGAGCTAGCATGAACAAGTGCTTTCAAAAGTTTCCAACACTAGCTTAATGTTCAACAAAATCATGGAGGAGATAAGGATGTTGTCAATGGGCTCAACAACAATTCATCCGGGTTTCCTTTTAAAAGGAATTCCATAGTTAAGTGAACAAGTGATAGCATTGGTCAGACCCAAAAGATATAATGGTGTATGCTCGAGGGATCAACCACGAGTAAGACAACATTACGAACATCGTTGGTTCTAATTTGATTTGACGATAACCTATACTCAAATCAAAGTTTTATCAGGCAATAAGTCCAATAGCTGATCACAGGGACCAATCGATGAAGATATCACCTTTCTTCAACACACACTACACAAGAATATCCCTTTGGAACGAACTAAGTCAGACAAGCTTTTATCTTCCAACTCTCCAAGTTGTGGTCTAGCTTAACCAACTAGCTCAGGGATATCTAACACCGATTCTTGGAGAGAAGGTGGTTCATAAGAAACCAATTTGATCACGAGCTCAACATAACGGTCAGGTGACGACCTGGTGATACTTCTGAGAGGACATTCAGAAAATCACGAACCACCGGTATGTTACTAAGCTCGAGAACAATCTCGCTTTTCAGGGCAAGACGATATGATCAAATGAGTGAGGACTTAAAATAATTCCTATCTCATTGGTCGAGGAGTGCACCAGAAATAGGGACTAGGCAGCACAATCAGTCTTAGGGTGACGATTCAATAATCAACACGCTAAGAATGAGGTTATCGTCCATTTAACTACCAAGCAACAGAGTTGCTAACAGTATTGATTTCACACGCCATGATCCATTTGTCGGTATTCCGGTTATGATAACACAGGAACCGAGGAATGAACAATGATGGCAAGAAGTATCACTGTACCAAGAGTTCATAGGATGGTGTGCAATTCCTATAACAATCCCGATATAAAGATGGTAATACTCCAAGGTAGAGCAGAACAAAAGCTGGATTAGCAATTTGATCTGCGGAGCACAACTTCTTTGACCCAATCCTGGATATGGATGAGGTACTGGAGTTTGTTTCTCCTAGTCATTCTGAGATAGAATGGCTTGGTGGACCACAAGGGTAATAGGCATCGACGAACGAATGCACGCATACTCTTGACTATCAATTGATAGACGAGGGTCAGAATGCAACTAAAGAGAACATCTCAAAGGAACATACAATTTTCTGAGTTGTGGATGCATAGATTAGTATGTCGGGCGAGATCAACATTTCTTCCGGATAACCCATGCAGAAAGGTAGAACTGGCAGAGTCACAATGTAGAATCGAGAACCCATCGAGAGCACTCTGATTGTGATCTTTCGATCAGCGAGGAACATCTGCCATAAGCAGTTCATAGTATTTGGAAGAAAGGAATACCACGAACATCGAGGACTAATGCAAAGGTTACTAATAACCTAAAGGAACGAGCAAAACTATCAACATGAAGCAAGTAGGGTGAATCTCGGGTTCAAAACCCAGGGATAGAATACCTACTACTAAATGGCATCACGGGATGCTTTCGATAATGACGGCCAGAGTCATCACACTGGAACATAAATCATGGCTAGACTACTAGATGATCCCCTGAGACACCTAGGGTCATAATAGTAACTCCAACATAAGATCAAGGCAATAGAATACCTCAACTCAACAATTAGTGTGATTGAGCTGGCATAAAGGAACATCGAAACCAGAGGGAAAGGATTTTGCAAATGCATCAGACTATTTAGAAACCTGGAATGACTCGGACAGCATAACGGCTGTAAATGCTAAAAAAAAAGGTTTGAGACATTCACAAAAATGGTGGCATAACCACCCAGAAACACAATATCAAGGTTTCAAGATCAACGATTAACATACGGAAGTAATAGGAGCTGAAACGAGGCTTAATTCCAACAATTCTATAAGTCTACGGATTATTAACACGTGATCCAGATAGAAAGAAGAGATAGCCTAGTTCTTAATCCCCGTAGAAGAGAAGATGATGACTCAGATCAGAAGGCATAAGGTATAAGGAGTAAAAAGAGCCTTACGTTCCATCCCACAATCAATTCCCTTATATAACTAAAGAATTTCTAGACTCAACTTCGACCAGTTTGGCTTGATAATCCTACAGGCAGTCAAGCTCTGATACCAACGCTGTCAGGACCCCGACTCAATGCCACATAGATCTAGCATGTAACACTCCATATCACTTTGCGGCCTCACGCACGGTATTCCCACGGGTGTCGCCTTACCTTTTCCCGGGACCGTTTGCGCCTTTTGGCACACGTATATGACAGTGTCGCTAGCATCCATATGATAAGGAGCCCGGGCTGACATGGCTAGTCGTAAACCCAAAGTGGCACAAACTTACAGGGACAGGCATCCATGACCCAGCATCGAACGTGTCGGTCATCAGCGAGTGAATCCAGGCTGTAGCACTGGGCTAGCAGGACTCCGGTGAACCGGGCTGTAGCGGGCTAACAGGACTCCGGTATTCATCGCGTGACATTTCCCCAAAGGGACAGACACAGGAACGAAGAAGGACACATGCCGGCCAGCCTAAGTGTTCCGGAGCAGTAGCAAGCTACCATGGCTCAGTGGAAACACTAGGAGACATTTCCCGGTAAGAGAGGCTACTAAAGATAAACAACTAGATGGTCAGATCCCACACATACCAAGCATTTCAATAACATACACACAATATGCTCGATATGTGCAAATACAACATGGCATCACAACATGTCTCTACGACTCAAGTAATTATTCATTAGGCTCCGAGGAGCGAGACATTACAAACATGGGTCTCACGACCCAACAATCAGAGCATACAAGTCAAAGCACAAGCGGAAGCTATCATGTCTGAGTACAGACATCTATAAATGAAAAAGGCTGAGAAGCCTGACTATCTATCAGATCCTGCCGAGGGCACAAGATCGTAGCTGAGGTAACAAGCTAAACGTCGAAGTCCACGCGAAACTACTAGTGAGACCGAAGTCTCTCTGCAAAAACATAAAATAGGCAAACGTGAGTACAAATGTACCCAGCAAGACTTACATCAGAACTATCTACATATGCATCATTATCAACAAAGGGGATGGTGGGGTTTAACTGCAGCAAGCCAGCTTTGACTCGGTGGCTATCCTAAACTACGACTGCAAGCGACTCTTTTGAGGTGGCGCACACGAGTCCACATATTCACCATACCCGACTCAATGCCACATAGATCTAGCATGTAACACTTCATATCACTTTGCGGCCTCACGCACGGTATTCCCACGGGTGTCGCCTTACCGTTACCCGGGACCGTTTGCGCCTTTTGGCACACGTATATGACAGTGTCGCTAGCATCCATATGATAAGGAGCCCGGGCTGACATGGCTAGTCGTAAATCCAAAGTGGCACAAACTTACAGGGACAGGCATCCATGACCCAGCATCGAACGTGTCGGTCATCAGCGAGTGAATCCAGGCTGTAGCACTGGGCTAGCAGGACTCCGGTGAACCGGGCTGTAGCGGGCTAACAGGACTCCGGTATTCATCGCGTGACATTTCCCCGAAGGGACAGACACAGGAACGAAGAAGGACACATGCCGGCCAGCCTAAGTGTTCCGGAGCAGTAGCAAGCTACCATGGCTCGGTGGAAACACTAGGAGACATTTCCCGGTAAGAGAGGCTACTGAAGATAAACAACTAGATAGTCAGATCCCACACATACCAAGCATTTCAATAACATACACACAATATGCTCGATATGTGCAATACAACATGGCATCACAAAATGACTCTACGACTCAAATAGTTTATTCAATAGGCTCCAAGGAGCGAGACAATACAAACATGGGTCTCATGACCCAACAATCAGAGCATACAAGTCAAAGCACAAGCGGAAGCTATCATGTCTGAGTACAGACAACTATAAATGAAAAAGGCTGAGAAGCCTGACTATCTACCAGATACTGCCAAGGGCACAATATATTAGCTGAGGTAACAAGCTAAACGTCGAAGTCCACGTGGAACTACTAGCGAGACCGAAGTCTCTCTGCAAAAACATAAAATAGGCAAACGTGAGTACAAATGTACCCAGCAAGACTTACATCAGAGCTAACTACATATGCATCATTATCAACAAAGGGGATGGTGGAGCTTAACTGCAGCAAGCCAACTTTGACTCAGTGGCTATCCTGAACTACGACTGCAAGTAACTCTTCTGAGGTGGCGCACACGAGTCCACATATTCACCATATCAATACACCACTATGGATCCGCCCCCGTCTCCCTACGAGAACGCCATCCATAGCACTCACGCTTATCTTGCGTATTTTAGAGTATCCACTTTCACTTGTCTATGAACTGATATAAGCAACCCAGAAGTCCTTTTCCGCGGACACGGCTATTCGAATAGTTGATGTTAACCCTGCAGGGGTGTACTTCTTCATACATGTTTCCACCACTTAGCGTCTGCACACGACATGTGCTCGGCAGACTTCAAGCGAAAGCCGACGTGGGTGTAGACCACGACCTACCTAAACACTCAAGTCTCTAGTCCAGGTTTATCGCCTATTCGGGTTCCATCCATGAGGAGATCCGGCCGGAGTTTCGCTCACAGCCCCAAACGATGTGAACAGGGTTCCCGAGATACCAAACGGGAATCCGGTACACCGTGCCACGTACCTACCGCATCACAGCCCACCCCTACGGTCAGCGCTGTCCACGGCCTCCAGTAAGCTACAAACACCAGAAACTACTTGCAACTCCTGGACAGAGGACTAGGGTGAATAAGAAGTCGAGCGGGGTCATATTTCAGGGCCCAATGTATGGTAGTAGCTGAATCATGGATCACAAACACAGAACTCAGTTCCTGAGGACGACTGCAATGAGACAACCCACCATGTACTCCTACATGGCCTCTCACCGCTACCTTTACCAAATCGTGTTCACACACTTCGCTCACACACAGTAGGACATGTTCACACGCCTCTGATTCATCCCCGATGAATCAGACCTGACTCAACTCTAAGCAATAGCAGGCATGACAACAAGCATGAATGAGTAGGCACATCAGGGCTCAAACAACTCCTACTCATGCTAGTGGGTTTCATCTATTTACTGTGGCAATGACAGGTCATGCAAAGGATAAAGGGGTTCAGCTACCGCAGCAAGTAACAAAATGTCGTTGTTGTCCTAATGCAGTAAAAGAGAGCAGGAGCGAGAGAGTGGGATTTTATCGAAATGAACAAGGGGGTTTTGCTTGCCTGGCACTTCTGAAGATAATATAGCTCTTCATCAGTGTCAACGATCACATCATCGATATCACGTCTATCGAGAGGGGACAATACCGGCAACACAGAAGGGAACACAATCAATGCAATGCACAATATGATGCATGATCATGACATGGCAAAATGAATGTGTTTTGGGCTAATGCAACTAGCAACAGATTAAATGAAGTTGGTTTGAATACAAGATTCAAATTCAAACTCCATATGTGATTATTCAAATGCCATTTAATTGATTTATGCTAAACAGCAGCTATAAGTTGTTCTAACATGCATGAAAATGGTACAGATGGATTCCTTGAATTTTTCTGATAATTTTTCATATATAATTTATTTAATTTGGAGTTACGGTTGAATTTCTATGAATTTTAGAAGTTTATACAATTTTCTGGAATTTTCAGAATTAAATTAAATCCAGAAAACATTACTGCGTCAGCATGACGTTGGCATGACGTCAGCAGGGTCAACTGGGCGCCCCAGGTCAAACCTGACGTGTGGGGGCCACACGTCAGTGACACAGGAGCTAATCCCGGTCAAACCCAGCGCTGACTGGGGTTTGACTAGGGGTGGGGCCCACTGTCAGTGGCCTAGGGGGTTGGTTAGTGCGTCATTAGTGGCTAATGACAGCGCCACGTCACTGGCCACCGGAGTTCGACCGGCGGCGACCCGAAACGCGGCGGAAGTTCACCGGGGTTGCGCTACGGGCGGCGGCTGGACGCGCGAAGGGCACCAGAAGGTAGCCCGTGCCCGTGCGCATCTAGGGGGGCCAACGGGAGGTGCGGGGGTGGCCGGGGTTCGCCGGAACAGAGCTCGCAGCGGCGCCGGAGTTCGGTGAGTGCGGGGTTGGCGCTGTGGTGCATGGGAGGGCGAGTTAGGATATGCGTTAGGCTCCTGGTGGCTTCCTGAGTGCGGTGACACGCTCCGAAACGAGCTCAAGCGGCTGCAGTGACGGCGGTGACGAGGTCAGCGGCGGCCGGAGTTCGGCCGCGGCGGAGCTATGGCCTAGAGCTCGCAAACGCGAGGGGAGAGAGAGGGGTTCTGCACGGAGGCTCACCGCGGAGCTGTAGGGAGGGTTAGTGGGCTCGGGGGCGCGCCGGAGTGGCCGAATTGACGGAGAAGATCCTCGGCGGCCGGCGATGGAAACGGCGATGGTGGCGGCGTTACAGGGCTTCCGGAGGGCCGTGGGTCGGTGGGGAGGAAGGAGGGGGTCGAGGCGGAGCCTTTGAGCGCATCGGCGAGGCTAGGGGTGGCCGGTGGCCACGAGGGAGCTCGTCGGCGGCGGCGGGTGTGTTCGGTGGCTGCGCGCGAGAGAGCCAGAGGAGGAGAGGAGCTCGGGGAGAGAGTGAGAGGCCTGGGGGGGGTGCGTGGCGTCGCGGACGGGGTCCAGGGCAACGAGAGGAAGCAGGAGGTGGCCAGGGGGAAGCAGGAGGTGGCCGAGGCAGCGTCGGCGCGCGCCACGCCTCGCCTCTGTTCGTCCTCCTGGCAGAGGAGGAAGAGGACAAGGGGGAGGAGGTGGGCTGGGCCGGCTGGGCCGGTCCTGTTGGGCCACCGGGTGGGCTTCACAGGTAAAATCCTTCTCTCTTTTATTTCTGTTTTATATTTCTGTTTTCTATTTTGTTCTGTTTTGTTTTGGTTTAGTAAAAATACTAAACCATTTTATAAAATCCTGAAAATAATTATGTGGCTAGAACTAAAATATACCAAACCACATAAAATGTTCCAGAATTATTGGACATATATTAATTATATATAAAATATAAATCCAATGCAAATAGTTATTGAATTAATTCAAATGGCCAAAACAAATATTTCTGTGACTCCAAAAATATTGGTTTGAATTTTACCTCTTACCAATATTTCTATAGAATAACAGGAACATTTTCTTGGATTCATTTGAGAAGAATTAAATGTTGGTTATTTTTAGAGGGTTTCTGAGGCTTTGAAAATCCCTCAATTCAAATTTCATTTGAATTAAAACATGATGCTCACATGAGCTAGCCTAGAGCACTACCAGCAGCTAGGGATGTGACACTAAATTTGGTAAAAGTTGGATTGGAGAGGTCAAGACTTTAAATAGCATTGAACCCACTATCTTGGATTTCAAGGAATTTAATTATTATAATTGTTCTTTAGTAGATTGTATTTCCTTGTTGCAATCCGTGTTGTATTCTCCTCATGCTTATAGTCAAAATAAAGCTTTTACCAAACATATTGTTGATGCCTTGATGCAATCCTATGATGAAAAACTTAATTTGGAAGTTTATATACCTAGAAAACTTTATGATGAGTGGGAACCTACTATAAAGATTAAAATTAAAGATCATGAGTGTTATGCTTTATGTGATTTGGGTGCTAGTGTTTCCACGATTCCGAAAACTTTATGTGATATTCTAGGTTTCCATGATCTTGATGATTGCTCTTTAAATTTGCACCTTGCGGATTCTACCATTAAGAAACCTACGGAAAGGATCAATGATGTTCTTATTGTTGCAAATAGGAATTATGTGCCCGTAGATTTTATCTTTCTTGATATAAATTGTAATCTTTCATGTCCTATTATTCTTGGCAGACCTTTCCTTAGAACGATTGGTGCAATTATTGATATGAAGGAAGTGAATATTAGATTCCAATTTCCATTAAGGAAAGGCATGGAGCACTTCCCAAGAAAGAAAATTAAATTACCTTATGAATCTATCATGCGAGCTACTTATGAATTGAGTGCCCAAGATGGCACTACTTAGATCTATCCTCGCTTTTATGCCTAGATAGGGGCGTTAAACGATAGCCCTTGTTGGGAGGCAACCCAATTTTATCTTTGTTTTTTGTTTTTACTTCTGTTTAGTAATACATTTTTCATCTACCTTGTGTTTAGATATGTTTTTATGTTCTAATTAGTGTTTGTGCCAAGTAGAACCTATAGGATATGGTGATAGTTAATTTGATTCTGCTGAAAAACAGAAACTTTGCGCGCACAAAAATAATTTTAGTAATTCACAGAAACGTGATTTTGCATTGATTCTTTTTGCTGTAGATCAACAGACAAATTTGGAAGGACTTCCTATTTTGGTAGGACTTTTAGAGTTCTAGAAGTGTTTGAGAGTTACAGATTTCTCCAGACTGTTCTGTTTTTGACAGATTCTGTTTTTCGTGTGTTGTTTGCTTATTTTGATGCATCTATGGCTAGTATTAAGTAGTATGAACCATAGCTAAGTTGTAATACAGTAGGTTTAACACCAATATAAATAAAGAATGATTTCATTACAGTACCTTATGTGGTGGTTTTTCTTTCTTGCACTAACGGAGCTTATGAGATTTCCAGTTGAGTTTTGTGTTGTGAAGTTTTCAAGTTTTGGGTAAAGATTTGATGTACTTTGAAATAAGGAGTGGCAAGAGCCTAACATTGGGGATGACCATGGCACCCCAAGATATTCAAGGATAACCAAAAGCCTAAGCTTGGGGATGCCCCGGAAGGCATCCCCTCTTTCGTCTTCATCTATCGGTAACTTTACTTGGAGTTATATTTTTATTCGCCACATGATATGTGTTTTGCTTGGAGTGTCTTGTATGATATTAGTCTTTGCATTTTAGTTTACCACAATCATACTTTCTGTACACACCTTTTGGGAGAAGCCCACTTGATTAGAATTTATTAGAATACTCTATGTGCTTTACTTATATCTTTTAAGCTAGATAGTTTTTGCTCTGGTACTTCACTTAAATATTTTAGAGCATGGCGGTGGCTTAATTTTGAAGAAATTGTTGATATCTCATGCTTCACTTATATTATTTTGAGAGTCTTTTAGAACAGCATGGTATTTTCTATGGTTATAAAATCGGTCCTAGAATGATGGGCATCCAAGTTGCGTATAACAAAAACTATCATAGGAAGTGAATTGGATGCTATGCTCAATTTAATACTTGATAATTGTTTTGAGATATGGAGGTAATGATATTAGAGTCATGCTAGTGGGGTGATTATGAATTTAAAGAATGCGTGTGTTGAAGTTGGCAAGTCCCGTAGCATGCTCGTATGGTAACCGTTGTGTAACAAATTTGAAACATGAGGTGTTCTTAGATTGTGCATCCTTATGAGTGGCGGTCGGGGATGAGCGATGGTCTTTTCCTACCAATCTATCCCCCTAGGAGCATGCGCGTAGTGCTTGGTTTTTGATGACTTGTAGATTTTTGCAATAAGTATATGAGTTCTTTATGACTAATGTTGAGTCCATGGATTATACGCACTCTCACCCTTCCATCATTGCTAGCCTCTTCGGTACCGTGCATTGCCCTTTCTCACCTTGAGAGTTGGTGCAAACTTCGCGGGTGCATCCAAAACCCGTGATACGATACGCTCTATCACACATAAACCTCCTTATATCTTCCTCAAAATAGCCACCATACCTACCTATTATGGCATTTCCATAGCCATTCGGAGATATATTGCCATGCAACTTTCCACCATACCGTTCATCATCATGACACGCATTATCATTGTCATATTTCCTTGCATGATCATGTAGTTGACATCGTATTTGTGGCAAAGCCACCATGCATAATTTTTCATACATGTCACTCTTGATTCATTGCCCATCCCGGTACACCACCGGAGGCATTCATATAGAGTCATATCTTGTTCTAGTTTTGAGTTGTAACTCATGAGTAGTAAATAAATAGAAGTGTGATGATCATCATTATTAGAGCATTGTCCCAAAAAAGAAAGGCAAAAAAGAAAGGCCCAAAAAAAAGGAGGGGCAATGTTACTATCCTTTTCCACACTTGTGCTTCAAAGTAGCTCCATGTTCTTCATATAGATAGTTTCATATGTTGTCACTTTCATATACTAGTGGGAATTTTTCATTATAGAACTTGGCTTGTATATTCCTACGATGGGCTTCCTCAAATGCCCTAGGTCTTCATGAGCAAGCAAGTTGGATGCACACCCACTAGTTTCTTTTGTTGAGCTTTCATACATTTATATCTCTAGTGCATCTGTTGCATGGCAATCCCTACTCCTCATGTTGACATCAATTGATGGGCATCTCCATAGCCCGTTGATTATCCTCGTTAACATGAGACTTTCTTCCTTTTTGTCTTCTCCATGCAGCCTCCATCATCATATTCTATTCCACCCATAGTGCTATATCCATAGCTCACGCTCATGTATTGCGTGAAAGTTGAAAAAAGTTTGAGATTACTAAAGTATGAAACAATTGCTTGGCTTGTCATCGGGGGTGTGCAAGATGAGAGCATTCTTGTGTGACGAAAATGGAAGCATGACCAAACTATATGATTTTGTAGGGATGAACTTTCTTTAGCCATGTTATTTTGAGAAGACATGATTGCTTTGATTAGTATGCTTGAAGTATTACTATTTCTTATGTCAATATGAAATTTTATTCTGAATCATTTGGATCTGAACATTCATACCACAATAAAGAAAATTACATTGAGAATTATGCTAGGTAGCATTCCACATCAAAAATTCTATTTTTATCATGTACCTACTCGAGGACGAGCAGGAATTAAGCTTGGGGATGCTTGATACGTCTCCAACGTATCTATAATTTTTGATTGTTCCATGCTATTATATTACCCTTTTTGGATGTTTATGGGCTTTACTTTACACTTTTATATCATTTTTGGGACTAACCTACTAACCGGAGGCCCAGCCCGAATTGCTGTTTTTTTGTCTATTTCAGTGTTTCAAAGAAAAGGAATATCAAACGGAGTCCAAACGGAATGAAACTTTCGGGAGCGATCTTTTTGGAACAAACATGATCCAGGGGACTTGGAGTGGACGTCTAGCAACAGAGCAGGCGGCCACGAGGGTGGCCGGCGCGCCCCCGACCCTCGTGGGCCCCTCGAGCGTCCACCGACCTACTTCTTCCTCCTATATATACCCATGTACCCTGAAACCATCAAGGAGCACCATGAAAAACTATTTCCACCGCTGTAACCTTCTCTATCCGCAAGATCTGATCTTGGAGCCTTCGTCGGCGCTCCGCCGGAGGGGGAATCGACCACGGAGGGCCTCTACATCATCTTCAAGGCCCTTCCGATGAGTTGTGGGTAGTTTACCATAGACCTTCGGGTCCATAGTTATTAGCTAGATGGCTTCTTCTCTCTCTTTGAATCTCGATACAAAGTTCTCCTCGATCTTCTTGGAGATCTATTGGATGTAACTCTTTTTGCGGTGTGTTTGTCGAGATCCGATGAATTGTGGTTTTATGATCAAGTTTATCTATGAGAAATATTTGAATCTCCTCTGAATTCTTTTATGTGTGATTAAGTTATCTTTGCAAGTCTCTTTGAATTATCAGTTTAATTTGGCCTACTAGATTGATTTTTCTTGCAATGGGAGAAGTGCTTAGCTTTGGGTTCAATCTTGCGGTGTCCTTTCCTAGTGACAGCAGGAGCTGCAAGGCACGTATTGTATTGTTGCCATCGAGGATAAAAAGATGGGATTTATATCATATTGCATGAGTTTATCCCTCTACATCATGTCATCTTTCTTAATGCCTTACTCTGTTCTTTATGCACTTAATACACTAGATGCATGTTGGATAGCGGTCGATGTGTGGAGTAATAGTAGTAGATGCAGGCAGGAGTCGGTCTACTTGTCACAGACGTGATGCCTATATAGATGATCATGCCTAGATAATCTCATAATTATTCGCTTTTCTATCAATTGCTCGACAGTAATTTGTACACCCACCGTAATACTTATGCTATCTTGAGAGAAGCCAGTAGTGAAACCTATCGCCCCCGGGTCTATCTTTTATCATATAAGCTTTCAGTCTACTATTATTTGCATCTTTACTTTTCCTATGTATATCATAAAAATACCAAAAATATTTATCTTATCTTATTATCTCTATCAGATCTCACTTTCGCAAGTGGCCGTGAAGGGATTGACAACCCCTTTATTGCGTTGGTTGCAAGGTTCTTGTTTGTTTGTGTAGGTGCGTGGGACTTCTGAGGAGCCTCCTACTGGATTGATACCTTGGTTCTCGAAAACTGAGGGAAATACTTACGCTACTATTGCTGCATCACCCTTTCCTCTTCAAGGAAAACCAATGCAAGCTCAAGACGTAGCAATAACACACTTGACCTTCTCGAACACAACATTTTGAGCTTCGCAAAACATAAATTAAAGCCAAACTTTTGACCTACAGAGCGTGTATAATTTTCTCCACTTTTGCAAGAATAAGCGCTGAATCGCCCCGTTAGTTTGACTTGAACTTCTGCTGCACATGAATAAGCTGTTGAAAATATACAACTTTCCTGCTCCGTTATTTAAATTTGAACTTCTAGTTTTTTAAGAAACGGGATTTTTTTAAACTTTTTTACTTGTTCCTTTTATTCTAATTTGAACTTCTAGTTTTTTATAACGGGGATTTTTTTCATAAATTCTTTTGAAATGTTCCTCTTTTTAATTTGGACTTCTCCGTTTTTTTACAAACGATAAAAATCCATTTTTATAATGGGTTTTGTAGTACTTTTTTATTTGAACTTATTGCTCAGTTTTTTACAAGGTGAACCTCTCTCTTAAGAATTTTTGAACTTCCCCTGACAGAGCACTTGAACTTCTTTCAACAAACCTCTTAAGCTTTTATTTCTCTATACTTTTATTCTCACCTGAAATGCATTCCTTGCAGTACTTGAATTTCTCGTTGTTTTCACTAAATTTGGGAGAATTCTGTGATGGCTCTTTTTGAACTTTTGTGGCGGTTCTTTTTGAACTTCACTCTGCTTTTGACGTGTTTTTTGTGCCCGTAACTCCCAAAACACTTACCGAAATTAAGTGAATGATATACTAATGGAAAGCTGTTGAAAACACACAACTTTCCTATGTTAATCAGTTTTTCATACTCGCGATGGTTCAAAAGAATTTTTTGAATATATAAAAACATGTTTTAAATGGTATACATGAAAATTTTAAACCGTTCATCGAAATGTAGCACATAATATATCGTTCAAAAGCTTACGAATAGCAGCAAGTTTTCCATGTAGACGGGTGTTACAAATTCATTGTCGTTTGAGAGTAGTTTTTAAAATGGCAAAACAACATCGTTATTTGCCTTTTTTCAACATGTAAATGAACGACGAACGTCTCGCACATGAATTTTGAACTATGCTAGGAGGAGCGCGTGAACTTCTTGCAGCAAACCTTTTAAGTTTTTTGTTTTCTATTCTTATATTCTTATCTGACACACATTCCGTGTAGTAGTTGAACTTCCCGTCGTTTTCACCTTGAACTTCTGTCACGCATTTTTGTTCAACATCTCTCACAAGAATTTTTGAACTTTCTCGGGCCGAGCACTTGAACTACTAGCAACAAAAAATTTAGCCTTTGCTTTTCCCTTCTTTTTTTCATACAATGCACACTATGTAGTACGCGAACTTCTGGCAGTTATCAATCTGAACTTCTCTCGGTTACTCGAAAATATCTGAGTTTTTATAAATATTGAACCGCACTGCTACCTCCTTCCATATATATAGGGCCTAATACATTGAGGTTGCCTTTGACTCTTGATAAGATTATATAATATATAAGAATTATAATGTGAAAATTATATTATTACAAGCTCTTCCACATACAAATTTGATGGTGTGCTTTGTGTAACATGTGATCAAAGTTAGTCTCAAAAAACGCGTTAGGCCCTATATACATGGAAGGAGGGAGTACCTTTTTTATTTGAACTTCATTGTGTATTTTTAGAAATTTCAAAATTGGAGGTTTTTTAGAAACATCGAACTTCTTTGTTATTTGAAATGGAACTTATTGGTTTTATTCTTTAGTAACTAGAAAAATCCGATTTTTCAAACAAACATCGAATCGCTCACTTTTTAAAATTTGAATATTCGGATATTTAAAAAAAGAAGGAAATCCATGAACTTTTTAAAGTGCTCGATTTTTTTAATTTGACTTTCTTGGTTTTGGAATAAACATTTTTTGAACTTCTATGTTATTTAAATTTGAACTTCTCTAATTTTTTAGTAAAATATAGAAACACAATTTTTTATAAACTTTTCAAAGTGCTCGATTTTTTTATTTTTGAGCTTCCTGGTTTATTCTATTGTAACGAGGAAACTCACAGGGTTGTAATAAACATCAAACCACTCCGTTATTTAATTTGAACTTCTATTTTTCTAGGAACCGGGAAAATTTGTTATTTAGTTTTTCCGAACTGGTTAGTTATTTTAATTTTAACTTCTTTGTTTTTCTCAATAACAATGGAAAAAATGTTTCTTATAAACATTGAACCGTTCTGCTTTTTTATGTGAACTTCTAGGTTTCTTTGAAATGGGAATAATCTGATTATTTTAAAAAGAATATCGAACCGCTTTGTTATTTTAACTTGAGCTTCTAGATTTTTTTAAACATGAAAACCAAATTATTTTAGCACTTGACCCCCCTTTTTTGTCACTAGCAAAGTGTTCATGTAGATACTATTGTCTCGTAGGTATTAACACAAGCAGCTTGTGTACTGTGAAGGACATCCATGCACAAGGCACTCGAATCAGAATAGTAATAAAATAATTTGGATGCAAATCATGTGAAAAAAATAAATTGTTGATAGATAAGGTCATGCGTCCATTTACCCACAATGAAATAGTACTAATGAGTATAAAGTAATTTCACAAATCTGTACCATAGCATGGATCTCCCATGGATATGTTCAGTGGTAGTACTCAGTGAAGAATGCATAACAAAAACTGTAAAAGAGATCAACAGTGGTTAAGCGATAAAGATGCAAGCTTTTTCCATGATTGCACTGCACATGTTCAGAGATTTTTCACCAGCAGTGTGCTGCTGTTGAACCTTTGGCATTCCTTATAGAAATGAGCTTGAACCCCTGGAAACTTGTGAGATATGAACGCATCTCTTGAAATCCATCGACTGGTTAAGAACAATTCCTGGGATCCTCCCACATCGTGCATAAAAGTTGGCCTTTAGTATTTAGTAATAATATTATGGGAATCCTTCTTCAATCACCATCAACATGGTTGTCCCTGTAGGTCACCTATCAATTTAAGATTCTGAACATACTAGCTTAGGCAAAGTGTGCACGAGCTACTGAAGAAACTGAAGATTGTTGGCAAACAACATAAGGCAGTAAAGGTTGTTTTTGTACTTCTCGTTTATTTTATTCTGAACTTGTGATTTATTTACTTTTTGCAGGGCGCGGTGCGACTACGGATGCTGTGAGGACGGGCTTCGCCCCTCAGGTAGCTGTGTCCTCCACTACTTAGGACAGCAGGCAGGGGAGGAAGGAGGGACAGACCTGACATCAAGCACTAGTAAGTTTTTAAATATAGTGGACATCCTACTTATAAGCTCAGGAAAAAAAGCACATCAGACTATGTACGTCACAGTGCAAAGCAAAGGAAAATCAAAGTGAACGCTTAGTTACAAAAGTTTCCTTACAAGCATTAACGCTAAAGCGAGGAAATAGCTACAGACTCACGTAGCAAACGGGCAAAACACATGGGAACATACGCATTTTACATTGACCCTTTGTACGTTCACTATGTGCAAAAAGAACAGAAAAATTAAAGTAAGTTATCATAAGCATAAAACAAATAGGTAGAGGGCACACTATCAATTGGGGAAATTTCTGAATCTTCTGTACACAATCTTGAACAAAGAATTAATTACTGATTTTTATAGTACAAACTTCTGAATCTTATTCTGGCACACCAGCACCTGTACATACTTGAGATTTAGGAGAGAACGAACGAGTTGAACAAACAATTAATTTTCACGTACAAATTTCCAAATCTTCTGTATAAACTTGAACAAACAAGCCAGCAAAAAGACAGAGAGCATAACACCAGCATTTATATGTGAGATTTAGGAAAATGAACTAGAAAACGAACTAGCAAAAAGACAGAGAGCACAACACCCGCGGGATGTGGCACATGGATAGGGAAGCTGCGCATGGTGTGAGAGATGCCGGGGAAGGTCGATGAGACGTATCGAAGAAAGTCGGCGATAGATGCCCATGCAGGTCACGCACGAGGGGTGGCGACCCCATGGCCAGCTTGCATCTAGGCGCGACGTCCAGGCAGCAGCCTGAGCTAACGCCAAGGGTGGGACGACTGGGCGACAAAGGGAAGGGAGCTGGCTTTAGCGAGCTGGCTACAGGAGTTGAACGGCGTGGAGGGGCTATATTGAACTGCTGCATCCCCTCGTACCCGTCGGCAGAGGTCCCCGTGCAGAGGTCGGTGAAAAGGCGAAGCCCTTCATCGCCGGAGCTATTGCCGGCAGTGACGCGCCGAAGCGGGGGCAGCAACTCATGGCAGGGCGGAGGGCGGCTCCGGCAGTGGCGGATCACGCGGGGTGGATGGGGGCATTTGCTACGGATCTCACGGGGTGGGATGGGGGCAGCCACTGCACCGGTCGGGGACGAAGAGCTGCCACCGTCATGGAAGGAAGGGGAAGGGAGGCCGCTGCTGCGATTGAAGCAGGGGGAGGACGCGGCGGAGGCGCGGTTGGTGGCCGGGGCCACGATGGCGGTGGTGAGCACAGGTGGCGGTGGCGGCAGGATCCTGGGGCGGCGGCAGCATCTCCGGTTGGGGGCAGGGCGGTGGCCGCATCTCCGGTTGAGGGCAAGGTAGTGGCAGCGGCGCCTGTTGGGGGTGGAGCGGCGAGCACGTCGCTGGTTGGGTCGGGAGGAGCGGCAGGCGGGGGATTAGAATCGGGGAAGGTCGAGCTTGGTTGGGCTTTTTCTTACTAGTCCGGGAGTTCGACAACATCCCATCGGGCCCTATGTAGGCCTGACGTGATCCGAATAGTTATTTTAATCTTGGAATTAGAATAGTGCTACTATATATATATATATCCTACAAGCAGTGGTAGTTATCACCATTTGCGTTTTGTATGTTGTATGTAATATCTATCGAAACCGAGAGTATGTACATGTAGTATGTAGTATATAACAACGATTAGGTAGTATATATACAAATTTCTAGGGCGTATGTATCATTTTTTGAGTATGCTTTTTTACATACAAATATATACGTATTTCACAAATATAACAAAAACTATGGGCTCATATGCAATTTTTTCATGTAACTTGTTTTGAAATATCTTAGATATAGTATATGAACATATTTAAAATAATAAAGTAGTATATATAATACCACATGGTAGTATATGAGACATGTGGGGTAACTACCACCGGGTGGTAGGATGGATTTTCCCTATATATATATATATATATATAGGGTCGCGCTATTCGTCATCCAGGATGAAGAATTGTTATTCCTCACCCCAGCCGAACCACACATCAGGCGGTGAAAAAACAAAGTATGAAACATAAATTTACCTCACGCATTGCTAGCTCTTACAGCATGGAGACCCTGTGCGCAAAAGAAAAAAGCGAGGTAAATTTACCTCTTCTCTCTCCTACCGAACTAATCGGGAGAAAACCAACTCTACAGATCGTGGGAGGGCTATGCTATTTCCCGCACCATCTACCTACGCTGCCCGACCTGTTCGACACGCAGCCATGGCGGTTCCCCTTCTCTGTAGGCTAACAGAGCAGGCCACTCCATCCAAGCGGGCACGAGCCGGCTGCGGTGGCTCTGCGGTGGCTCTACTGAAGTGACGGCGCCAAGTTGGATCGCGATTTCGGCGGCGGAGCGGCGCTCGGCCGCGGCGAGGTGCTCCATGAGCTCGATAAGTTTCTTATCTCTCTTCTTCCATCCTCGTATCCTTGATTGATCCTCGCCTCCCTGATTGATTTGGGCCCATTGATCTGGGTTGTTTTTTCATTGACTAGGTATGAATATGATTGACATACTTTTCAAGTTTGGTCACTGGCTCCCTGCACGCGCCCATGAGCTCAAGCCCCGCCCCTTACCTCCCTCTAACTTGGCCGCCTCCATGCCGTGGTAAAATCCCTTCCTATTTTTGATATACTGAAGTTTGTTTGTGTCGGCAGAATTTGTGTGTTTTGAGTTTGGCATCTAAATGGGGGTGGTAAGTTGTGATGGGGAAATTACTTGTCAGGGAATCACTTGGCCTTGTTGTAGTGAGAGCAGAACGAAATGACCATGTTATATGAAATTATACTGCTTATGCTAAGGTTATAGTATTAGACCAAGTCGATTCTTTTTAAAATTAGTGACAAATCAGTAGCTCATTTTGTTGTGGAAGCACAGTTTAACATTCAGTTAGTTTTTGTTGTTGTTTAGAATTTTTGACATCATGTCTGAAGACTAAATTGATATTGGTTCATATAAATGACCGTGTTGCTGCTAATCTCAGGCCATCCAGGCAAGACATAGCTTCTAGTTTTTCGGCATTAGTGCACGCTTGAAGCACTCTCCCTGTAGAAAGCAGAACCTTTCCAGTTATCTTGTAAAACCATCCCCACACTCGCAACTCCTGTTGCCCTGATGATAGAGCCATGAGCCATCCACATTGATTTTGACCCAGTTCATTCCGGCGGCTTCCAGCCAGATCAATTATGTACTCATCCACTCACCTCTTTCTTTCATGAGTAATTAACTGGTATATTGTTGCATGTATTATTGCAGTGGGCAAGTGCAGAAAAGTTATGGTCTATTTGGCGTGACGAGGTTGAGGGAAATGTGTTGCAAACTATGATGTTCTCTTAACATCCAATTGATTTGGTCATAGAACTCGGCCGCCACTCCACAATTGCATATGGTGGTTGCGAACAAACTTATTTGTACAATAAAGAAGCTAATATGTTTAATCTTGTTAGATACACTTGCGGAATGCAGAAGCAGCTTCATCATTGTCTTTTTATATTTGGTATTTTCTGACATGAACTATTGCATCTACTGAGGTAATTTCGTTGGGAAGCTTGCCAGACTATCACAAAGTTCCTTTGTAGCTCAGGCTACACAGACTATACGCTAGGCTCTCTACCGTATGCAACAGTATTTTTATCAGTCTACAAACTAGTACTTAGAATTCTTCTATTTGGAAATAACAAACAAAGGCAAACTTTATTTCTTTTCTGAAATTGTGTTCTGCATGTTCATCATATATCACAGGTTCATTTATGGAGTTCTTGAAAGAAAAAAGGTACTGATTGTGTGTGCAACTCTGCATTACATGATTTAAAATGTTGTTGCTTATATCAATAAGATTTTGGTCAAGAAATAAAAAAGAACAGACATAATTGTCAATACGCCGGGCTTTGTTTTGGAATTAAATGCTTTAGATCTTGGATGCCGCTTTTATATCCTTTGTTGTGTTCAATCAGGTTTTATTAGATGATCAATTAATCTTTGGTTGCGTCTCAGAAAAAATGATCTTTAGTTTGACATAGTGTCATCGGGTTGCAACTGAACATGACACGAAACTGTTGTTCAAGGTGTTAATGATCTTCTGTCAGATTTGTATATTAACAGATTTGCTTGTTAAAATCTTGTCAAGTTTCTTTGTGACAGTTACAGTTAAGCACATTTCCAAATATATTCTCTTGATACGAAAGGCATACAGGAAAGAGATCAAATTTTCATTATCATTCTCGTGTAGCTTTGTGCATACTTTTTGTTTAGCCATTGGTGAAATCTGCAAGCTTTCATTGTAGGTGGTAATTGAATCAAGCAATTCAGTATGAACTAATAGAGGGCAGGGGGTTCTACAGATGGAGCAGCATCAAGGACTGTGCCGTGAGGAAGCACGTGGAGTGGAGTCATGGCAGCGCCGTGATTCTCATTTAACCAATGAGAACAAACACAACCACAACCACGTCCAGCCCCCGACCTATTGATGCTCACCGTGAATTCAGTAAAGCTTAACTGAAGCTACCAATGCCAGAAGAATATAGATGAACTCTAAATTATTATGCCATGGATGGAACATGTCATTCAGCTGGTTTTGGTTATTCAGTCTCACAAAAGATTTGGATGTAAGTGAAATTTGTACCAGGAAGACAAAGATAACATTACCTGTCGTTTTCATGATGTATAGTGAATACTTGATCTGGGCTGCAACACATTTACCTTATGAATTATTCTGTCGATAAAATCGTGCTTCTCAAATTTCCTTGTATAAGTGGAAGTTTTTCCTTCTAATTTGTGTATGTTTTCAGAAGATTGCGATAGGATTGTCAATAAGTGTTATGTTAAGTGAATCTGAGAAAAATCATGATGATTCCTAGTTTTGGATTCCTGCTCTGCATCTTCTCCAATGTATTGCACAACACTTGTCTACTAGAGTAGATCATCACAACGTGTGTTCACCTCGTTAGCTCTAGAACACTCACGGAAAGATTCCTCATAGCTCTAGATCACACACAGAAAGATTCCTCATTAGCTCTAGATCACACACAGAACGATTCCTCATTAGCTCAAGATCACACATAGAAAGATTCCTTAGCATTGTTGCCCAGACGACAAGAAATAAAAATTACTGGAATAGTGCATCACACGAAATCAGAACTACTCGGGAAGCAGTCATATTTCATGACATGCCTAGGTAGGTTTACAATGAAGAAAGACGATGTGAGTTCATAACACATAAATCATAAAACAACATATTCAATACGCTGCTTGACAAAGTAGCATCTAAAAAGATCAATATCTATAGACAACTATCTTTCTGTAGCGAAAACTCTCCCGTTGATCTCGAGATGGGCATTGGTTTTTGGCGAAAACTGGGGACATTTATATTTCAAATTAGAGGCTGCAAAATCCCTACAGTTTCTGCAAAGATGTATTTCCAGTTAGCCTTGGCAACATCCTTGTCTGGATGACCCCACAGATTCAGCAACATTGAACATATAAACCCTCAAGAACTCCTAGGCAGGACCAAGCTAGCCATGTCGCCCCATAAATCGCTGCTGCCACCGCTTGTAAATTTCGTGCCCCGCCAAGGGCGTTTTAGTAATTTCACGTACAGGCAAGTACAGGTGTATAAAACTCACCCGCTGCAATGGAGAAACCCTGGGCGTCGCCCGCCCCCGTGCGAGAGCGGCCTAACCCGCGTCCCCCCAAGCCCCCCCTTGCCACCGCCACCCCTCCCCTCTGCCCCGTGCCGGATCCGCCTGCCGCCGCCGCCACCGCTCTCCTCTGCCCCGTGCGGGATCCTACCTCCTGGCCTCCTCCTCCTCCCGCTACCCTCATCCCCTCTGCCGCCGCCGGGCCCTCTCCTCTCCCCGTCGGTGCGAGTGCGTGTGTCGCGGCGTGCGGAGAGCGAGGAGAGGGATAGGACAGACGCGTGAGGAGGAGGAGGCCACGGCCGTCGGCTCCTCTCCTCTCCTCGTCGTCTCCTCCCCTCTCCCCGTTGGCGCCAGCGTGCTGGTCGTGTGGCGTGAGGTGAGCGAGAAGAGGGAGGGGGAAGATGCGTGAGGAGGAGGAGGACCAGGCGGTGGCGTGCTGCTGGAGTGGAGGAGTGGTCGTCCGCTGCACGTCGTCGTCGTCCTCATACCCAATCTAGCAGCGGCAGCTGCAGGCCAGTGCGTTAGCTAAAGGAGCATGAGTGAAGAAGTCCTCCTTCAGAATCTTGCCGAGATGCTCCTCTCTCTTTGGGTCTTCTTTCTTCTCTGTACTTTAAACCCTCAAGAACTCCTAGGCAGGACCAAGCTAGCCACGTCGCCCCATAAATCGCTGCTGCCACCGCTTGTAATTTTCGTGCCCCATCAAGGGCGTTTTAGTAATTTTATGTACAGGCAAGTACAGGTGTATAAAACTCACCCGCTGCAATGGAGAAACCCTAGCCGTCGCCCGCCCCCGCGCGAGAGCGGCCTAACCCGCGTCCCCCCGAGCCCCCCCCCCTTGCCGCCGCCACCCCTCCCCTCTGCCCCGTGCCGGATCCGCCTGCCGCCGCCGCCACCGCTCTCCTCTGCCCCGTGCGGGATCCTACCTCCTGGCCTCCTCCTCCTCCCGCTAACCTCATCCCCTCTGCCGCCGCCGGGCCCTCTCCTCTCCCCGTCGGTGCGAGTGCGTGGGTCGCGGCGTGCGGAGAGCGAGGAGAGGGAGAGGACAGACGCGTGAGGAGGAGGAGGCCACGGCCGTCGGCTCCTCTCCTCTCCTCGTCGTCTCCTCCCCTCTCCCCGCCGGCCCAGCGCGCTGGTCGTGTGGCGTGAGGTGAGCGAGGAGAGGGAGGGGGAAGATGCGTGAGGAGGAGCAGGACCAGGCGGTGGCGTGCTGCTGGAGTGGAGGAGTGGTCGTCCGCTGCACGTCGTCGTCGTCCTCATACCCAATCTGGCAGCGGCAGCTGCAGGCCAGTGCGTTAGCTAAAGGAGCATGAGTGAAGAAGTCCTCCTTCAGAATCTTGCCGAGATGCTCCTCTCTCTTTGGGTCTTCTTTCTTCTCTGTACTTTGTTTTCACAGTATTCTCTCTATCCTGTTTGATGATTTGTTCATGAGCTAATTTGTTCTTATTGTGGTTCCACTTCTATTTCTATCTCGCAGGATTTTGTTCCAATGACACGTTGCTGACTATTTGAGTTTTTTGCTCAATCGGGTAAACCTTTTGTTTTGACCATTTGCCGTTAGAATATTTGAGGCACTTAACTAGACACTGTATACCAAGTAGTTCATCAATTTTCTTGCAGGCCTGTAGTGTCCGCCATCATGTAATTTTAGGACCAAATTCAGAGAAAACAGTCGCCTCTATGGAATTGTTGAAGAACCTGTCAATCCAACGGATTCAGTTGCACAATATTCGATTTGATGGTTGACAATATGCAGAGCATCTTGGGAGCCTCCATCATGTTCTGGATAAAGCAGCTGACGAAATAGTATGCTGATCCCGTCCCTTGTTGACGATGAATTTGCCTTGAGCACTGCGGTTTTGTCAATTTGGTAGAGCTTGCTGTCCTCTAGGTTTTATGTACAGAGTTCTTAGAAATGAAGCAGCTGCAGAAAAGGGACATCCTGAGGAGAGGTACACCAACGCCTTCCTTGGGCACGGACCAGAGGACTCACATTTTGTGTAGAGCTCACTTACTGTAAGCTTCAAATGTCAAAACACCCATGACATCTCTTTGTCTTCCAGAGACTGTATGTTTTCTGTTGAATTAACACGTGAATTCGCTTACTAGCAGAAGTGACGATATTGGATCTGGTTTTGGTCATTTCAGAATTGCTGTTGAGGATGTAAGATTCTCTCTCCATTGTTTCTTTTTTCAGTTGTTGACGTTCAGTACTATGTCAGTCCATCTAATATTGTTACTTCTGCTTTCTGTAGTTAAGCAGCACTAATTGTTTATCAAGTATAAGTAGCTCATCTATTGCTTTCTCCAACACGATTGAGCTTAGTTTCAGATCCGCCACAAGTTCAAACACGATTGAGCTGACGGGTCGTGTTGGAACTAATCTTGTTATTAGTGCTAGGTTTAGATTATTTCTTCTTTTTGAGTTAGTTAGCAGCATGTATGGGTGCTCCGAGGAGTCTAAGCGGCTAGGTAGCGTAGCAGATAAATACGCAGTGGAAGCATGTGTACTTAGTTGTGGCAACGCCGCGTGAGCTTCCAGTTAGTTATCTGCAGATACTTGGGTTGGACTCAAGCATATACGTGCAGTTAGCTAGCGGAGCCGGATCAAGCCAATGTGTGTGGCTGGCCGTGGTGTGTGCATGCATGGCAGGAGTGGTGCGCGTGTGTGCATGCTAGCTAGGTAGTTAGTGGGTCAAAGTAGTGGCGTGAGTTTAGGTGACACTGATGCTGGCCCTGTGTATATATAGTTTGCATTACGAAATAGAATAAGCAGGCCAGGAGGGCTGTGGAAAAATGTAGTGTTTGTGTCACCAAGGAAGAGAGCTGTCGGCAAAGCCGGTGCTGGTTTCTTCCTTGGGCGTGTGTGTACGTGTGTGTTCATGAGAGTGTTCTTGTGTTCTTGTGAGAAACCATATACGAGAGAAGAGAGAGTTGAGAGGAGGAAGAAGAGCGGCGCTGCGAGGATGAGGCGGCGCCAACAGGTCGGGGGCCACTGGTCGAGGCGGAGGGGAGGAACACCTCCCTCCCAGTCGCCCTCCTCGCCATATGTGTCTCAGGTGCTGCCACAGAAACTTGTTGTGCCATGGGCTTTTTTCAGGGGGGAAATGGTACCTTATTTACTACTCCCTCCGTAAACTAATATAAGAGCGTTTAGAATACTAAAATAGTGATCTAAACGCTCTTATATTAATTTACAAAGGGAGTATTTAGTTTGACTACATGCTTCCTGAGGTGCCTTTGTTTCGAAATAGTCATAGAAGATGATTTTTAGATTATTTATTTGGAAGCATATATTGGGCATACAACTGAAATCTCCTTATGTTCGAGTCGATTTCCACCACCCTTAAATTCCCTTAGTATGACTGTTTATATAACCTTTAAGGCAAATGTGAAGTTAACTCAAGAAATTGCCAGGTGATTATGCACTGACAATTCATTTTATCTCTATGATCTCCTCATGAAAACAATCATAGTGCAGGATGTTGTTCCCCAATTTGTCATTTATCTTTGAATATCCCTTTATATTGGGGCTACTACCTATCTAGCTCACTGAGTGTTATCCAAATTGCCCTTCTAGCTTACACTGAATGATACAAAGGTGTCTTCTCTGCCTTTGTTTTATATTTTTGCTAAACATGTTGGTATGTATCTTCATTTGTATATCATCTCCTGTGTTTTGTGATACTTCGCCGGATTCTTTGTCAATAGTTTGAATAAAGTCTATTAAACAATCTGATTAAAGGATAGCTACAATGAATACATGTGTAGTTAAATCTAAATGCATATTGTTTTGGCTAAGAGTTAAATCCATATACCTGCATTGTTGTTGTTTTAATTTTCCTTAGTTGCACCAAGTGTGATAGTACTTTTCATGCCTCTGTGCTAATTAACAGAATATTTGTTATAAAGGTCTGATGCGTGACGAAATCCTTGGATTTGCAAAATTACCACTCTGTTTCTCTTCATATCATTTTCTTTTGATTCGAATTTGCTCGTGTTTCGCAGGGGCGACATAGCTAAAATTTGACGTGAGAAGTGCAGCCACAACAATGGGCAGCCGAATAAAAAATATAGGGAGACACAAGGAGAATATAACTGGTCATACTTCAACAATGGCCACACTACTTATGATGGTTCAAGAGAAGATATCCGTGATACTGAGCCTGGTGATGAGGGCATCAAGACAAAGAGATTAATTCACAACTCTGTTGTTGATAGGCTGTACAAATTTACAAGGTACCGCTATTTCTTTCTATGTATAAATTTGTGAGCACAGCTACTTGGAAATTCAGCGATTCATGGTGGAAGCAAGTTTTTTTGTTTTCCTTTAGTCATTTTATCATGTGTTCACATCTTAGTTTCTTGCATTATGGAATTATTTTGTGACATTAGACATGTATTCTTGCCATTAAAGTGTGACAGATGTGCCATAGAAAAGTTATCATCCATCGGGACCTTAAACCAGAGAACTTATATGCGAACAACAAGGAGAGTTCTCCTCTAAAGGCAATTGATTTTTGTCTATATGTGTTCTGTAGGCCTGGTATGCTCAGTAGACAACTGATGCTCAAGAACATACATTTGCAGCTTATAATCTTGACATGCTAAAATAAGTGATGTAGATCTTCCTATTTTTTTCTCTGGTTTGTGTAGTAATTTCAAGCCTACCAATATATATGTTACACAGTGAAGTCCTGAATCTACTGTTATGACAGAATTTGAATTTCTTTGACTTTTGTAGGCACCACGATATGTAACTTATGTTTGTTGCTTCGGAGAGTACTGCCATGCTGTCATGGTCTTCAAAATGTGGAAGGTGACTTTTGCTTGATCTAGAGTGGACGTTGAGCCTTGCCTTGTGGTGGCAGTAGACAAGGAAGTCGCCCATTGATTGATCTTGAGATGGCCATGTCCCTGCATTGCGGACGCTGAAGACAGTGTGTGTGGTATGAGCCCTGTCTCCTCCAACTTATATTTTGGAAGCAAGTCTTCATCACTATCCGCGCCAAATTTTCTTCCCATCCAGGCCTACAATGTGTTCCTCCTATTCCATGGTTGTACCATTTTTGCTGTGCTTTGTCTGAGTGTTTGGCATCCTCTCTTTGCCTCAGATAAGAGATGCACTAGCTGCGAGGAGATATGAAAGGGCCAGTTCCGAATCTTCATGGAACTACTGAATTTGAGCGCATACTTTGGCCTCTTTCTGGTCCAGCGTGTTTGCATCAACATTTGAATCATTTTTTATAAATGTCTTGAGAATATGGTGATTACGATTGTCTGATGTTCAATTCTATTTTTAGCAAATTATTCAGGAAGCCACGATCCTTAGTTGCGGCTGATGAGTGAAGGAATTATGTAGTACTGGTGGCACGCAGTTCACACTCCAACCCAATTCGAGTTCATCTCCCATCAGCCCTGCTGCACACCGCCGGCAAATAACCCTGTGACGCTAAATCCCTTTGTTCCATGGTCTAATGAATTTAACAGAAAGCCTCAAATAGACCGACTTGATCCGTAATGTTTCATCAAGAAAAATGTTTTTTTTCGCGTCTCTCGTTCTGCACTACTCTTTACCAAATTATATATTGTAGGGAGCCTAGGAGAATCAGCTAGGGTATGCATCACCTAAAGTGGCACCCTGCAGCAAGCTTGCGTTCACTACATACAGTTCACATCGATTGTTTATAGGAGCTTTATAGAAGTTCTTCGATTGACCCCTATGTTTGCCAACGGAGTTAGTTGATGATTCCTACATGGAGAGGATTCCGATGTTGTATATTGTTTCTTACAAACTAATAAACGGTAACTCAGATTAATAATTCTCTCTCCGTATCTAATAATTTTCTCTTTGAATATTAATTAAAGGAATGGCTGTTGGCATTTAAGTTTTACGAGCTTGTCAATTTCTTCAAATCATTCTAATAGAGTGTGTAATATTTCCTTGGCATATCTGTAGTAAGGTGTCGCCTACTTGGAGATATAGAGGTTTTTAGGACACCACACACATTTATGGTATGTTGAAAAGGGAACCAAATCTATGTTTTAATGTTTAACATTCATATGAAGTTTTTCTGCAAATGTGACCATGGAATCCATATTTCTAGGTTCGCTTTTAATAATATGCATGATCTTTCATTTGCAGTTCTAGAGACCTGCTACTTATTCATAATTTCATACTCCCTTCGATCCGTAATAAGAGTTGCGGGTTTAAAATAAGTTGAACTAACCTCAGTGAAGGAAATATGCCCTAGAGGCAATAATAAAGTTATTATTTATTTCCTTATAATCATGATAAATGTTTATTATTCATGCTAGAATTGTATTTTCCGGAAACATAATACATGTGTGAATACATAGACAAACAGAGTGTCACTAGTATGCCTCTACTTGACTAGCTCGTTAATCAAAGATGGTTATGTTTCCTAACCATGAACAATGAGTTGTTATTTGATTAACGAGGTCACATCATTAGTAGAATGATCTGATTGACATGACCCATTCCATTAGCTTAGCACCTGATCGTTTAGTATGTTGCTATTGCTTTCTTCATGACTTATACATGTTCCTACGACTATGAGATTATGCAACTCCCGTTTACCGGAGGAACACTTTGGGTACTACCAAACGTCACAACGTAAATGGGTGATTATAAAGGAGTACTGCAGGTGTCTCCAATGGTCGATGTTGGGTTGGCGTATTTCGAGATTAGGATTTGTCACTCCGATTGTCGGAGAGGTATCTCTGGGCCCTCTCGGTAATACACATCACATAAGCCTTGCAAGCATTACAACTAATATGTTAGTTGTGAGATGATGTATTACGGAACGAGTAAAGAGACTTGCCGTTGACGAGATTGAACTAGGTATTGGATACCGACGATCGAATCTCGGGCAAGTAACATACCGATGACAAAGGGAACAACGTATGTTGTTATGCGGTCTGACCAATAAAGATCTTCGTAGAATATGTAGGAGCCAATATGGGCATCCAGGTCCCGCTATTGGTTATTGACCAGAGACATGTCTCGGTCATGTCTACATTGTTCTCGAACCCGTAGGGTCCGCACGCTTAAGGTTACGATGACAGTTATATTATGAGTTTATGCATTTTGATGTACCGAAGGTTGTTCGGAGTCCCGGATGTGATCACGGACATGACGAGGAGTCTCGAAATGGTCGAGACGTAAAGATTGATATATTGGAAGCCTATGTTTGGACATCGGAAGTGTTCCGGGTGAAATCGGGATTTTACCGGGTTACCGGGAGGTTACCGGAACCCCCCGGGAGCCATATGGGCCATCATGGGCCTTAGTGGAAAGGAGAAAGGGGCAGCCCAAGGTGGCTGCGCCTCGTTCCCCTCCCCTAGTCCTATTAGGACTAGGAGAAGGTGGCCGGCCCCCCTCTCTCCCTTCCCCTCCGAGGAATCCTAGTTGGACTAGGATTGGGGGGAGGAATCCTACTCCCAGAGGGAGTAGGACTCTCCTGCGCCTCCCTCTTTGGCCGGCCAGCCTCCCCTCCTCTCCTCCTTTATATACGGAGGCAGGGGCACCTCTAAACACACAAGTTGACACAAGTTGATCCACGTGATCGATTCCTTAGCCGTGTGCGGTGCCCCCTGCCACCATATTCCTCGATAATACTGTAGCGGAGTTTAGGTGAAGCCCTGCTGTTGTAGTTCATCAAGATCGTCACCACGCCGTCGTGCTGACGAAACTCTTCCCCGACACTTTGCTGGATCGGAGTCCGGGGATCGTCATCGAGCTGAACGTGTGCTCGAACTCGGAGGTGCCGTAGTTTCGGTGCTTGATCGGTTGGATCGTGAAGACGTACGACTACTTCCTCTACGTCGTGTCATTGCTTCCGCAGTCGGTCTGCGTTGGGTACGTAGACAACACTCTCCTCTCGTTGCTATGCATCACATGATCCTGTGTGCGCGTAGGAAAATTTTTGAAATTACTACGAAACCCAACAGTGGCATCCGAGCCTAGGTTAATGATGTTGATGTTATATGCACGAGTAGAACACAAGTGAGTTGTGGACGATACAAGTCATACTGCCTACCAGCATGTCATATTTTGGTTCAGCGGTATTGTTGGACGAGACGACCCGGACCAACCTTACGCGTACGCTTACGCGAGACCGGTTCCCTCGACGTGCTTTGCACACAGATGGCTTGCGGGCGACTGCCTCTCCAACTTTAGTTGAACCAAGTATGGCTACGCCCGGTCCTTGCGAAGGTTAAAACGGAGTCTATTTGACAAACTATCGTTGTGGTTTTGATGCGTAGGTGAGATTGGTTCTTACTTAAGCCCGTAGCAGCCACGTAAAACATGCAACAACAAAGTAGAGGACGTCTAACTTGTTTTTGCAGGGCATGTTGTGATGTGATATGGTCAAGGCATGATGCTGAATTTTATTGTATGAGATGATCATGTTTTGTAACCAAGTTATCGGCAACTGGCAGGAGCCATATGGTTGTCGCTTTATTGTATGCAATGCAATCGCGATGTAATGCTTTACTTTATTACTAAACGGTAGTGATAGTCGTGGAAGCATAAGATTGGCGAGACGACAACGATGCTACGATGGAGATCAAGGTGTCGCGCCGGTGACGATGGTGATCATGACGGTGCTTCGGAGATGGAGATCACAAGCACAAGATAATGATGGCCATATCATATCACTTATATTGATTGCATGTGATGTTTATCTTTTTATGCATCTTATCTTGCTTTGATTGATGGTAGCATTATAAGATGATCTCTCACTAAATTATCAAGAAGTGTTCTCCCTGAGTATGCACCGTTGCAAAAATTCTTCGTGCTGAGACACCACGTGATGATCGGGTGTGATAGGCTCTACGTTCAAATACAACGGGTGCAAAACAGTTGCGCACGCAGAATACTCAGGTTAAACTTGACGAGCCTAGCATATGCAGATATGGCCTCGGAACACGGAGACCGAAAGGTCGAGCGTGAATCATATAGTAGATATGATCAACATAATGATGTTCACCGATGAAACTACTCCATCTCACGTGATGATCGGACATGGTTTAGTTGATTTGGATCACGTGATCACTTAGAGGATTAGAGGGATGTCTATCTAAGTGGGAGTTCTTTAATAATATGATTAATTGAACTTAAAATTTATCATGAACTTAGTCCCTGATAGTATCTTGCTTGTTTATGTTGATTGTAGATAGATGGCTCGTGCTGTTGTTCCGTTAAATTTTAATGCGTTCCTTGAGAAAGCAAAGTTGAAAGATGATGGTAGCAATTACACGGACTGGGTCCGTAACTTGAGGATTATCCGCATTGCTGCACAGAAGAATTACGTCCTGGAAGCACCGCTGGGTGCCAGGCCTGCTGCTGGAGCAACGCCAGATGTTATGAACGTCTGGCAGAGCAAAGCTGATGACTACTCGATAGTTCAGTGTGCCATGCTTTACGGCTTAGAATCGGGACTTCAACGACGTTTTGAACGTCATGGAGCATATGAGATGTTCCAGGAGTTGAAGTTAATATTTCAAGCAAATGCCCGGATTGAGAGATATGAAGTCTCCAATAAGTTCTATAGCTGCAAGATGGAAGAGAACAGTTCTGTCAGTGAGCATATACTCAAAATGTCTGGGTATAATAAATCACTTGATTCAATTGGGAGTTAATCTTCCATATGATTGCGTCATTGACAGAATTCTCCAATCACTGCCACCAAGCTACAAGAGCTTCGTGATGAACTATAATATGCAAGGGATGAACAAGACTATTCCCGAGCTCTTCGCAATGCTAAAAGCTGCGGAGGTAGAAATCAAGAAGGAGCATCAAGTGTTGATGGTTAACAAGACCACTAGTTTCAAGAAAAAGGGCAAAGGGAAGAAAAAGGGGAACTTCAAAAAGAACGGCAAGCAAGTTGCTGCTCAAGAGAAGAAACCCAAGTCTAGACCTAAGCCTGAAACTGAGTGCTTCTACTGCAAGCAGACTGGTCACTGGAAGCGGAACTGCCCCAAGTATTTGGCGGATAAGAAGGATGGCAAGGTGAACAAAGGTATATGTGATATACATGTTATTGATGTGTACCTTACCAATGCTCGCAGTAGCACCTGGGTATTTCATACTGGTTCTGTTGCTAATATTTGCAACTCGAAACAGGGACTACAGAATAAGCGGGCACTGGCAAAGGACGAGGTGACGATGCGCGTGGGAAACGGTTCCAAAGTCGATGTGATCGCGGTCGGCACGCTACCTCTACATCTACCTTCGGGATTAATATTAGACCTAAATAATTGTTATTTGGTGCCAGCGTTGAGCATGAACATTATATTTGGATCTTGTTTAATGCGAGACGGTTATTCATTTAAATCAGAGAATAATGGTTGTTCTATTTATATGAGTAATATCTTTTATGGTCATGCACCCTTGAAGAGTGGTCTATTCTTACTAAATCTCGATAGTAGTAATACACATATTCATAATGTTGAAACCAAAAGATACAGAGTTGATAATGAAAGTGCAACTTATTTGTGGCACTGTCGTTTAGGTCATATCGGTGTAAAACGCATGAAGAAACTCCATACTAATGGACTTTTGGAACCACTTGATTATGAATCACTTGGTACTTGCGAACCGTGCCTCATGGGCAAGATGACTAAAACACCGTTCTCCGGTACTATGGAGAGAGCAACAGATTTGTTGGAAATCATACATACCGATGTATGTGGTCCGATGAATATTGAGGCTCGTGGCGGATATCGTTATTTTCTCACCTTCACAGATGATTTAAGCAGATATGGATATATCTACTTAATGAAGCATAAGTCTGAAACATTTGAAAAGTTCAAAGAATTTCAGAGTGAAGTTGAAAATCATCGTAACAAGAAAATAAAGTTTCTACGATCTGATCGTGGAGGAGAATATTTGAGTTACGAGTTTGGTGTACATTTGAAAAACTGTGGAATAGTTTCGCAACTCACGCCCCCCCCCCCGGAACACCACAGCGTAATGGTGTGTCCGAACGTCGTAATCGTACTTTACTAGATATGGTGTGATCTATGATGTCTCTTACAAATTTACCGCTATCATTTTGGGGATATGCTTTAGAGACGGCCGCATTCACGTTAAATAGGGCACCATCAAAATCCGTTGAGACGACGCCTTATGAACTATGGTTTGGCAAGAAACCAAAGTTGTCGTTTCTTAAAGTTTGGGGCTGCGATGCTTATGTGAAAAAGCTTCAACCTGATAAGCTCGAACCCAAATCGGAGAAATGTGTATTCATAGGATACCCAAAGGAAACTGTTGGGTACACCTTCTATCACAGATCCGAAGGCAAAACATTTGTTGCTAAGAATGGATCATTTCTAGAGAAGGAGTTTCTCTCGAAAGAAGTGAGTGGGAGGAAAGTAGAACTTGACGAGGTAACTGTACCTGCTCCCTTACTGGAAAGTAGTTCATCACAGAAAACTGTTTCAGTGACACCTACACCAGTTAGTGAGGAAGCCAATGATCATGATCATGAAACTTCAGATCAAGATACTACTGAACTTCGTAGATCAACCAGAGTAAGATCCGCACCAGAGTGGTACGGTAATCCTGTTCTGGAGGTCATGCTACTAGATCATGATGAACCTACGAACTATGAAGAAGCGATGGTGAGCCCAGATTCCGCAAAGTGGCTAGAAGCCATGAAATCTGAGATGGGATCCATGTATGAGAACAAAGTATGGACTTTGGTTGACTTGCCCGATGATCGGCAAGCGATTGAGAATAAATGGATCTTTAAGAAGAAGACTGACGCTGATGGTAATGTTACTGTCTACAAAGCTCGACTTGTCGCAAAAGGTTTTCGGCAAGTTCAAGGAATTGACTACGATGAGACCTTCTCACCCGTAGCGATGCTTAAGTCCGTCCGAATCATGTTAGCAATTGCCGCATTTTATGATTATGAAATTTGGCAAATGGATGTAAAAACTGCATTCCTGAATGGATTCCTGGAAGAAGAGTTGTATATGATGCAACCAGAAGGTTTGTCGATTCAAAGGGAGCTAACAAAGTGTGCAAGCTCCAGCGATCCATTTATGGACTGGTGCAAGCCTCTCGGAGTTGGAATAAACGTTTTGATAGTGTGATCAAAGCATTTGGTTTTATACAGACTTTTGGAGAAGCCTGTATTTACAAGAAAGTGAGTGGGAGCTCTGTAGCATTTCTGATATTATATGTGGATGACATATTACTGATTGGAAATGATATAGAATTTCTGGATAGCATAAAGGGATACTTGAATAAAAGTTTTTCAATGAAAGACCTCGGTGAAGCTGCTTACATATTAGGCATTAAGATCTATAGAGACAGATCAAGACGCTTAATTGGACTTTCACAAAGCACATACCTTGACAAAATTTTGAAGAAATTCAAAATGGATCAAGCAAAGAAAGGGTTCTTGCCTGTGTTACAAGGTGTGAAATTGAGTATGACTCAATGCCCGACCACTGCAGAAGATAGAGAGAATATGAAAGATGTTCCCTATGCATCAGCCATAGGCTCTATCATGTATGCAATGCTGTGTACCAGACCTGATGTGTGCCTTGCTATAAGTTTAGCAGGGAGGTACCAAAGTAATCCAGGAATGGATCACTGGACAGCGGTCAAGAACATCCTGAAATACCTGAAAAGGACTAAGGATATGTTTCTCGTATATGGAAGTGACAAAGAGCTCATCGTAAAAGGTTACGTTGATGCAAGCTTTGACACTGATCCGGACGATTCTAAATCGCAAACCGGATACGTGTTTACATTAAACGGTGGAGCTGTCAGTTGGTGCAGTTCTAAACAAAGCGTCGTAGCGGGATCTACATGTGAAGCGGAATACATAGCTGCTTCGGAAGCAGCAAATGAAGGAGTCTGGATGAAGGAGTTCATATCCGATCTAGGTGTCATACCTAGTGCATCGGGTCCAATGAAAATCTTTTGTGACAATACTGGTGCAATTGCCTTGGCAAAGGAATCCAGATTTCACAAAAGGACCAAACACATCAAGAGACGCTTCAACTCCATCCGGGATCTAGTCCAGGTGGGAGACATAGACATTTGCAAGATACATACGGATCTGAATATTGCAGACCCGTTGACTAAGCCTCTTCCACGAGCAAAACATGATCAGCACCAAAGCTCCATGGGTGTTAGATTCATTACAGTGTAATCTAGATTATTGACTCTAGTGCAAGTGGGAGAGTGAAGGAAATATGCCCTAGAGGCAATAATAAAGTTATTATTTATTTCCTTATAATCATGATAAATGTTTATTATTCATGCTAGAATTGTATTTTCCGGAAACATAATACATGTGTGAATACATAGACAAACAGAGTGTCACTAGTATGCCTCTACTTGACTAGCTCGTTAATCAAAGATGGTTATGTTTCCTAACCATGAACAATGAGTTGTTATTTGATTAACGAGGTCACATCATTAGTAGAATGATCTGATTGACATGACCCATTCCATTAGCTTAGCACCTGATCGTTTAGTATGTTGCTATTGCTTTCTTCATGACTTATACATGTTCCTACGACTATGAGATTATGCAACTCCCGTTTACCGGAGGAACACTTTGGGTACTACCAAACGTCACAACGTAAATGGGTGATTATAAAGGAGTACTGCAGGTGTCTCCAATGGTCGATGTTGGGTTGGCGTATTTCGAGATTAGGATTTGTCACTCCGATTGTCGGAGAGGTATCTCTGGGCCCTCTCGGTAATACACATCACATAAGCCTTGCAAGCATTACAACTAATATGTTAGTTGTGAGATGATGTATTACGGAACGAGTAAAGAGACTTGCCGTTGACGAGATTGAACTAGGTATTGGATACCGACGATCGAATCTCGGGCAAGTAACATACCGATGACAAAGGGAACAACGTATGTTGTTATGCGGTCTGACCAATAAAGATCTTCGTAGAATATGTAGGAGCCAATATGGGCATCCAGGTCCCGCTATTGGTTATTGACCAGAGACATGTCTCGGTCATGTCTACATTGTTCTCGAACCCGTAGGGTCCGCACGCTTAAGGTTACGATGACAGTTATATTATGAGTTTATGCATTTTGATGTACCGAAGGTTGTTCGGAGTCCCGGATGTGATCACGGACATGACGAGGAGTCTCGAAATGGTCGAGACGTAAAGATTGATATATTGGAAGCCTATGTTTGGACATCGGAAGTGTTCCGGGTGAAATCGGGATTTTACCGGGTTACCGGGAGGTTACCGGAACCCCCCGGGGGCCATATGGGCCATCATGGGCCTTAGTGGAAAGGAGAAAGGGGCAGCCCAAGGTGGCTGCGCCTCTTTCCCCTCCCCTAGTCCTATTAGGACTAGGAGAAGGTGGCCGGCCCCCCTCTCTCCCTTCCCCTCCGAGGAATCCTAGTTGGACTAGGATTGGGGGGAGGAATCCTACTCCCAGAGGGAGTAGGACTCTCCTGCGCCTCCCTCTTTGGCCGGCCAGCCTCCCCTCCTCTCCTCCTTTATATACGGAGGCAGGGGCACCTCTAAACACACAAGTTGACACAAGTTGATCCACGTGATCGATTCCTTAGCCGTGTGCGGTGCCCCCTGCCACCATATTCCTCGATAATACTGTAGCGGAGTTTAGGCGAAGCCCTGCTACTGTAGTTCATCAAGATCGTCACCACGCCGTCGTGCTGACGAAACTCTTCCCTGACACTTTGCTAGATCGGAGTCCGGGGATCGTCATCGAGCTGAACGTGTGCTCGAACTCGGAGGTGCCGTAGTTTCGGTGCTTGATCGGTTGGATCGTGAAGACGTACGACTACTTCCTCTACGTCGTGTCATTGCTTCCGCAGTCGGTCTGCGTTGGGTACGTAGACAACACTCTCCTCTCGTTGCTATGCATCACATGATCCTGTGTGCGCGTAGGAAAATTTTTGAAATTACTACGAAACCCAACACTCAGTTCAAAACTACGATGCTTATTATGGATCAGAGGGAGTAATATACTTTCAGCTGCATATCAGAATGCCATTTCATCTATTTTCATTTAAAGCAGTGAGTAGTGTACATTGTTAATGGTATAAATATTGTCAGTGACCAAATTAATAGATTTATGCATTCGATTGTATGTACCAGAATTTTTAGAGTACATGCTTGGCACTACATCTACTACTCCAAGATTATGTGGTGCTGCCTTGCTGACCCAAATGTCCAGGGTCTCTTTAAGGAGAAGCCAGATGGAACAAAACATGATAATGGTCATTTGCCTTTCTCTGGGTAATACCGAAGTGACTGCTCGGCTACCAACCAAAGTCTCACCTTTTGTTTCATTGTGTATGCTGTCAACTGGCACTGAAGAAAATAGTGATTTGCTGCTGACTGACATAGTGAAAAAAAAGAAGAGGTACAATTGAATCAATAGTACTTTTCCATAAGCGTGTCTCATGTAGCTAAACATTTGCATCTTTTTTCTCATCATGTAAAAAATTTAGCAACGAGTCGTTCTTGCCTGCACACTCCCACAGTTGACATGCAAGAAGGGCAGGAATTAAATCAGTAACCTCATGTATATAGATTCCATCTTCTACTCGCCTTTCTAAGAAATTCTTTTGCGTTTGTTTTTCAGCATGTGGTTTGTTGGATCTGACCAGAACTGGTTACCATGATTTATCTATTGGCTTGCATTGGGAAAATAATTATGCTTTTCCTTTTGTTATGGTTCAGCCAAACAATAGAAATAGGCAACACCATGTTAGTTAAATGCAACCGTTATGGTTCTATGATATTATGCTATTGGTACGGCTTGGTCCATCAAACATCACTTGTTGTCTACTTATTCTTTGCTGACTTCCTTTTTTATATCTCTTATGAAGAAAGGTTATTACTCACTTTATTTATGATGTCCTGTTTCTTGTCTCACGTTGCATCATTTCAACAGGTGTGAGTCTTTTGGTGGTGCCTTTTGGAGATAATAGTTATGTAACAGAGATAATAGACAAAAAACAAAGAGGTATTATTGGGTACTCAACTATGATATGGAAGGCATTTCTGCTTTTGTCAATGACAACCCACCAAACACACCCATCAGGAAGAGTTGCTTACATGTTGAGGTCATTTTTCATACCAAAGGCACATGTAGCGATGACTACCTGATGTAAATGACTGCATAACTTAGTTAACATAAGTTGAATGACCAGAGCTATCTATATGATGCATTTCTGCCTATGTAGCTTTGCTTATCATGAACTGATCTTGTACCTTTCTTTTGGCCTATAAACCGACCATGCATTGTAATATATAATATTATGTATGAACAGTGACTCTGTATGAACATCATACCTAGATATTTATTTTCTTATGCTTCAAGTATTTTATGATTGGTCTCTAAATATTCTTACTTGCATGGTTTGAAAGCTCGGTTTGCTCTCGCCCTTTGCGCCATTGGGGCAACTTGTAAGGATTAATTTCATTGTTCAAAACTTGTCAGAAATATCTTGGAAATTCACATATACTACTACTTATATAATATAACTTTGTGAAAATGTCCAAGACTTTTAAGGAGTATTTGACTGCCCTTTTCCAGATTTGGTTTTGAACTGTAAGCCGGTGATATGAAATTCTGAAACTCATTAATCTTTCACAAGAGTTTGTAAATAACACATAGCATGGAGTATGACTTAGAGGTGTCAAACTATTTTAAAAAATTTGTAGGTAACTCTTGGTTTGGATCAGTTTTTTTCATCTTAGAAAACATGTATCATCATGAAATATTTTAATGCACACTCTTACAATACTTGGCTTACACTCGGCCTTTGCACCATTGGCGCAACGGGTCATCTAGTTACTGAAAAAGTTGCAGAGCCTGGGCAACTATTACATGTATACACATATCATTGCAGGTCCTCGTGATTCCTCTGTCCTATTTCTTTGTCGGAGATGCATGACAAAATGTAAGCAAGGAAAACTGTGAGCTGAAAGAGGAACATTAGTATGAAAGGTACTCTAAATAATCCATTAGCCACATATGACAAGGAACTAAATAAATATGACAATGAACTAAATAAACACTTGTCTACGACAGTGCGAAGAAATCCCCCCGGAAGAAGATATTAATCATATTTGGATAGCTAGCTCTCCAAGATATAAAGAATGGGTTAAAAAGATGAGCAAAACCAACACGTCACGGTACATAAGAATCTGAAGCAAAACCCAAGGAAGAGAAAATTATATTTGTTTCAAAAAAGTAAATATTAAATCTGCAAGCTCTAATATAAACTAGAATTTGGACAAATAGAAATCTTGTTTCAGTAATAGATGATTTATGCCTTACCGTACCACCCGCATCTACGGGTGGTGGTTCAGCAGGGGTGTCATTTTGTAGATCACTGTTCTTGTTCTACAGACTTATTTTAGGAGCTACGCAATTATGAAGCTATTGTTGAACAAACAGAAGGTAATGCCGTGTTTTTATAGTGTTGGAAAAAAAAGCCACATGCATGTTCGTCATTTGGACTAATGTTTAGCTGCATAGAGTATGTATTTTGAAGTTGGAAAAAGTATCCTAATTTAAAATTTGTAAGGCAATACATGAGTATATAGTACATAAAATGGAAAATTAAACAGGGACGGGACAGTTCCTCATTTGCTTGAATGAGATGAGAGTTGATGCATCCATTCTTCACTGGATGGTGAAGCCTTAGGAATATGGACTCCCATCAGTTTCAAACAAGAAATCAGAACACAGATAATTGGAGTAAGAAAACAAAATTGTGGGACTTACTATTAAAATTTCCCTAAGTCACAGCATTCTGTAGGAAAAAGATATTCTGAACACACCAACCCTGCCAGAAAACAAGGCAATTAAGTACCAAATTTCCTAATTGAAAAGAAAAGTAATACTCAAGATAAATACTACAAGTACTGATATACGTTAGATTTCTTTTATCTGTATAGGACAAGTAGTATTATTATGAAGATCAAACTGAAGGCAGAATCTTTCAGTTCTCATTAAAAAATCTGAGAGGTATATGCACATAAGAAAGAAGTACATTTTCTTCAAGCTCCTCAAAATGCAAAATAACCATGCGGGTAATACTGAAAACTCGCTTGTAATAAAACACATTTAATAACCATGGAACGACATCCAGGGTGGAACTTGATCAAAACCTGCACACAATCTGGACCATATCAGGTCAATGTCATGCTTGATGTTTCTTTACCTTTCTATTGTTTAAGTTTGCACCTGACTGAAGTTCTGGCTAGAAGAGGCATGAATCCTGCAGTCAGTGATCAAGCAATCTGCCTGGATCTTGTAGCCAAATTGAGAAGCATCTCTGCTGCTGAGAAGAACCTCATGGACCTCCCAGCACACACACTAACAACCATCAAATCAAAAAAATGTTCCAGAAGCATAGGTGTCAATCCCCTCCCTTCGTTGTTTTCTCCTTGTCCCCCAAAACTCTGGCTTTGTTGGTCATATGAACGCTTGCAAATTGAAAAACATCATCAACTCCAAGGTAACAATCACATCACGACAAATCTGGTAATTAACTGAACCCTTCCTAATGGAAATTTGGAAGAAATTATTAGAATTGGAGATGCTCACTCCTCACGTGCGCTCACACACCCAACCAAAATTCAATCAGAACACAAAACAATGCTGTCACGAAGCAGACCATGCACAACCATCCCATCTAGTTTCACTGCGATAACAACCACTGCGCTGCCAAAGACCTAGGAGCCGCCGGACATCACGCCGCCCCACCTTCCCAGCGACCAACACAACGTCGAGCCCACCAGCTACGTATCACCCCACCGAGCAGCACACTGCCCCCCAGCCAGCCAACCGATGACTTTCCTTCAAGCCACCCCACTGAGCACCACGCCGCCGTTCGCCGTCGCTACTCTCGAAATCGTTCGCAGCTTCTTCTTTCACCCCAAAAGAAAACCGTCCAGAATATAGATTAGAAAAGGACGGGGAGGTGGGACACGCGTGCAGAGTCGTAAAAATACCTCGACCCCGTTGTAATCTTACTGCGAGGGATTGTGGGCTTCTTTTTTCAATCGGCATAATGGTGGCTTTGTGGGACACGCAAGGTCTGACTCGGTTGATCGTCCAGGGTGAGGAATAAGTTATTCTTCACCCTGGGACCTAAATAGACTTTATATATATATATATATATATATATATATATATATATATATATATATATATATATATCCTACCACTCGGTGGTAGTTACCCCACACGTCTCATATACTAGCATGTGATACTATATATACTATTTTATTATTTTAAATATGTTCATATACTATATCTAAGATATTTCAAAACAAGTTACATGAAAAAATTGCACATAAGCTCATAGTTTTTGTTATATTTGTGAAATACGTACATATTTATACGTAAAAAAGAGCATACTCAAAAAATGGTACGTACTATCTAAAAATTTGTGTATATACTACCTAATCATTATTATATACTACATACTACACGTACATACTCTCGGTTTCGACAAATACTACATACAACATACAAAACGCAAGTGGTGGTAACTACCACTGCTTATAGGAAACTTTGTCATATATATACATCGAACATAGGTCTCGAATCTCACCATGATCGACATACGACTATACGGTAACGCGAACCAAGGGAAGAAGAATCCACCCTAGTAACCTCTCTCGCGTTGTTGATCGAAGTGATGGACGTCCATGCGGGCCCACGAATATATAGGCCGTCGATGATAACCAAGCGAGGAAGAGTGTCCAAAGACAACCACTGCATGTATATATGTGCCCCAAACATATGTATGGACATGCGTGATGCATGCATATATGTTTGAATACCAAAAGCACAACATTTTGATGTGGCGTAAGCATGCGTCGAAAAACGCACAATCCCCACACAGATCTGGTTCATGATGCGTCATGTGCGCCCCCCCCCCCTCCGCACTTCGACTCGGTGGGAGGGATTCGTGCGTACACATGCGCGCGAACTATATAGCTACATGTACCAAACCGTATAAGACGAACCAAAATTTAATCCCTCCTAATTATAAGTCAAATAAACCTCCATCGCTGTCGGTCGAAGTGATTGACCAAGCGGGCACACAGAGATGAACAAAGCATCTCGCTAATAACCCCATGAGATAATGCTAGAGGACAACCGCCATCGCTTGCTTGTGGGCCAAACACATGTATGGAGATGTGTGGTTGTGATGTTTGAATACCTAATATATATGCAGAACTTTGATGTGGCACCTGCCTCGAAAACCTTTAAGTCCCCCACACGAACCGAGGTTCATGGCACGTAGTATATATATGTTGCCCCCCTCGCCTCTTCGACACGTAATTATACTCCTACGTACTGTAACACAACCTGAAAACAATCCTCCTTGTTCGTCAAATTACCTTTCTCGTTGTGTCATATATTAGAGGGATGATGACCTTGCGGGCCCATGGAGGGAAGAGTCACAGGCGAACGAGTGACAGCCATCATTGTGTTGGTGATATTTTTAATACCCAATATGCACAAATTTTTGCGGTACCTGCCTCGGGAACTGGAAAGTCCCCACACGGAGCAAGATCGATTCATGACATGTGTGTCGTATATATGTGCTGCCCTGCCCCCCTCCTCCCCTCTTCGATGCATACTATATACTCCTACCGCAACACAACCCAAAAAGAAACCTCCTTGCTGGGTCAAAGTTATGGAGGAAAACCTCGCGGGCCCATAGATGGAAGCATCGCACGCGAGTGAGTGTCCTATATGAGCATAGTATTGCCCCCGGCCACCCTCTTCAACGCGTACTATATATATACTCCTACTGTACGTATAACAAAAACCAAAAAATGACCATCCTTGTTGGTCAAATTAACCTCTCTCATCGCATGTCATAGTGCTTGACGGCAACCTCACGGGCCCATGCGAGTGAGTGTCCTAGGACCACCGCGTGCATGTGGCCCAAAGATGCATGTCAAACTTTTTCTGCAGCGTACATGCGACCAAAGGAGTTTAGTGTTGAAAAATTAAAAAATACATAACATCTATCTGTTTTTTATACATTGATTGATTTCCTAGGGATTTAAATGTGCAAAATCAAATTTGATCTATATGAGACCCGTGACAATGCACAAAAATGGATTGCAAAATCATATGTGTACGTGTCCCTGGGTGCATGTTTAGTCCCGATGAAGAAATTTCTAACATCTAGAATCTTGATTTTAAAATCCAATAAATCCAAAACTAAGTTGAAATTCATGAAACTGGTCGTGGTGTCATATGGACACCAATATACTATGATATTATTGTTTTTTTCAAATTTGAGACAAGTTTTGATATAATCTTCTTACATACAGGAAATTATAAATAATTATCAACCAATATCATAAATGAACTCTTTATTCGAACCTTGTGCTTTAGACCAACAAAATGTAAGCGCAGTGCTTCGGCTAAGCAATAAAGCGGCATAATTAATCATCAAAAATGAAAAATCAATATAATACGTACCGCACATGCGTCCCATGTGCCGTACGAGCATGTGTGAGTTGATGAGACGCATGCTAGCAGGTAGACGGGAGGCCGAGGCATGCGCGTGTTCGCTACGCACTCACCATTGGGCATGCTACTAGCTGTGTGAAATGACGGTAGGCGTGCCAGCAGTCCGCTGCGCAGGCTCACCGAGAGGCGAGCTAGCCCTTTGACCACCGCCCACCTTGCTCCCACAACTCCATATTAATGGCGCGCCTGATGCGCGGCCGCACACTCCGTCCACATTTGTCACCACCGCATGGAGTGTCTTAGGATTTTGCCTTAGCGCACCAACGGTGGGAGTGGCGACGCTGGGGCTGGTGAAGCACCTGCGCAACGCGTGAAAGCTGGGCACAGAGGTTGTCGTCACCGCCGACGAGATCTCGCGGGCAGCAATGCGACCTTGACTTCGTCGCCGTCGTCGTCCCTCCCCAGCTGGAGCCGGAGGTTCACAGCTACTCCGGCAACGACCCCGACTCCGACGGAAAACCGGTTAGTTCCCCCCCCCCCCTTGTTGGGAACAGAAACCCTTGGTTATGTTCACCCAGTCCATGAAATCAGAGTTAGATTTGTTAGATTCGTGTAGTGTATTGATTGTTTGAATGGTATATATGGTTAGTGATTAATTGTTTGTTATGTACAAATGATTTGTTTGCTAATAATCCGACTAGGGTTAGCGTGCGTGCTAATAATTAGTAGCCAGATCTTGAGAATTGATTTTGAATGTCCTACGTATATGTTTGTGCCCTTTTTTTCTTCCAAATCTTGAGGGTTGATTTTAAATGTCCTACATGTATGTTTCTGCCTTCTTTCCTTCCAGATTTCTACGTACACAGATGAGGCTCCGGCCAGTGGCACCACCGGCTGTAGATCCTTCACCCGATAGCGCAGGCAGAAGCGGCCTCGCCCTCCCTGAATCTGAGGAACCCGTAGAATATTGGGTGGACCGCATCAGCGATCTCTTGGACGCCATCCTTGGGGAGATCATCTTCCTTCTCCCCACCAAGGATGGCTGCCGCACACAGGTCCTCGCATCTTGGTGGCGCACTCTGTAGCGCGCCGCACCTCTTAATCTCGATTGTCGCCAGCTATATGTCATTCATGATTTTGAACTCCACCGAGCCATCATTTGCTCCCACCTGGGCTCCGTTCAACGCATATGCATCCCAGCATGCTGCCTACTGCACATACCCTTCACGGTGAACGCCTGGCTGACATACCGTCAATTCGAAAAACTCCAACGTCTTGAGTTCTACCATTACCATGCAAATAGTTGTCCACCAAGCATTGTAGCTGTGCCCTCACCACCAGTGTCCATCTCATGGTTTTCCTCCTCTCTCCACACCACCACCCCGTCCCGGTGTCATGTACTAGACAATCTGGTACAAATGCTTCGACTCCCACTTCTAAAATAACTCGCGCTTGTGGTGGTCGATCTGTCGGAGGCCTCACTACACAGCATCATCCACTCCTACTGCCCTACCATGGAGCGCTTGCTGCTTCTTTTTGGAAAAGAAACCCATATCCTTGTCTCCAAATAAAGTCGCCTCACCTTGTAAGCATTGGAATTTGCTTTAAAGGAGAGGAGCTCATCATCAAAGACGCCCCTTCACTCCAAAGGCTGCTCCTTGATTATCGTTATGCACCTTCGCAAATAACTGTGGTCTCTGCGCCTAAACTGGAGACCTTGGGTGTAATTCCTGATCCATTTGAAGGTTTCAAGATGGTGGTTGGTGAGGGAGTCCTTGATAAGGGGGTATCTGGACAGCCGGAGTATATACTTTGGCCGGACTGTTGGACCGTGAAGATACAAGACTCAAGACTTCGTCCCGTGTCCAGATGGGACTCTCCTTTGCGTGGAAGACAAGCTTGGCGATCCGGATGTGAGATCTCCTTCTTTGTAACTGACTCTGTATAACCCTAGCCCCCTCCGGTGTCTATATAAACCGGAGGGTTTAGTCCGTAGGGACACAATAATCAGAATCATAGGCTAGCTTCTAGGGTTTAGCCTCTACGATCTCGTGGTAGATCAACTCTTGTAATACTCATATCATCAAGATCAATCAAGAAGGAAGTAGGGTATTACCTCCATCGAGAGGGCCCGAACCTGGGTAAAACATCGTGTCCCCTGCCTCCTGTTACCATTAGCCTTAGACGCACAGTTTGGGACCCCCTACCCGAGATCCGCTGGTTTTGACACCGACATTGGTGCTTTCATTGAGAGTTCCTCTGTGTCGTCGCTGCAAGGCTCGATGACTACTTCAATCATCAACAACAACGCGGTCCAGGGTGAGACTTTCCTCCCCGGACAGATCTTCGTGTTCGGCGGCTTCGCACTGCGGGCCAATTCGCTTGGCCATCTGGAGCAGATCGACAGCTACGCCCCTGGCCATTAGGTCAGGTTCGGAAACTTGAATTACATGGCTGATATCTGCGGAGACTTGATCTTCAATGGATTCGGGCCTACGCCAGGAGCGCCGAACAGTCACGACGAGCACGGCTTAGACCTGCTGCCAGACAATACTTGGGATATCGCACCTGCAAGAGCTCCGGACCTAAATCTGGGGCAGATCGTGTCGTCCAATGACGGGTGGATGGACCCCGCCCCGGAGGCCGCATACTCATCGGCGGTAGAGCCGAACACGGACTCCTCCCCCAAGGAAGTCTGTGTCACCGGACCCCTAGACTTCTGTCCGGCTGTAGGTTCCAGACCGCGCGCCCCCGAGCTCGCCGAATCTGGTTGGGCTCCGATAATGGAGTTCACCGCTGCGGATATCTTCCAGCACTCGCCCTTTGGCGACATGCTGAATTCATTAAAGTCTCTCTCTTTGTCAGGAGACTCTTGGCCGAACTATGTCCGGCTCGAGTGGGAAGCCGGCAACGAGGAAATTCATTGCCCACCCACCACCCACTTCATTGCCGCTGTCAATGATTTGATCGACGTGCTCGACTTCAACTATGAAGACATCGACGGTGTGGACGAAGATGCAGGAGAAGAACAGGAACCACCGCCCACGGGGCGCTGGACAGCCACCTCCTTGTATGATATATATATGGTGGACACTCCCAAAGAAGCCAATGGCGACGAGGAAATGGAGGATAACCCCTCAAGGAAGAAATCAAAGCATGGGCGTCATCGGCGCTGCTCCAAGCCCCGCCACAGCAATACCGTCACAGAGAAGAAAATAATCAGGATGGTGCCGAAGATGAATACAATCCTGATCAGCCTGCCTTCGAGCAGGCCGAACAGGAAGATGGGCAGGTTAGCCCAGACAAACAGGCGACGAATGGATACTTGGAGGAGGACAACTACATGCCCCCCTCCGAAGACGAGGCCGGCAAGATAAATGCCGAAAATAAGGACAAGGGGCTGCACAACAACGATGACGAGGAGCCCTGGCGTCCGAACACTGGGGGACAGAAGAAATTTCCTCCTTAGGTGAAAATGGTAAACATGATCTATGCCACCCACATTCCCAAACGGGAACGAAAGCGAGCACTAAGGGATGTCTATGCGATGGAGCCAGTCGCCCGAAAGTTCAACCCATGGTCAGCCTGTCCGATCACTTTTGATCGTAGGGACCACCCTACCAGCATCCGTCATGGCGGTTCAACCGCATTGGTCCTTGACCCAATCATCGACGGATTCCACCTTACGCGAGTCCTTATGGACGGTGGCAGTAGCCTGAACCTACTTTACCAGGACATAGTGCGCAAAATGGGCATTGATCCTTCGAGGATCAAGCCCACCAAAACCACCTTCAAAGGTGTAATTCCAGGAGTAGAGGCCTGTTGTACGGGCTCCATAACACTAGAAGTGGTCTTCAGATCCCCGGATAACTTCCGAAGGAGGAGTTAATCTTTGATATCGTCCCTTTCCGTAGTGGCTATCATGCACTGCTCGGACGAACCGCATTCGCTCGATTCAATGCGGTACCACAGTATGCATACCTCAAGCTCAAGATGCCATGACCTCGCGGGGTTATAACAGTCAATGGAAACACAGACCGCTCTCACCGTACAGAAAAGCACATTGCGACCCTCGTGGCAGAAGTACAAAGCAGCCTTCTCCGGCAGACCGCCAATTCGGCGACAACAACCCCGAGCTCCGTCAAGCGAGTCCGGAGTACTCTCCAACAGGATCGCCAAGCACGCCAAGAGCATTACTAGCAGTCCGGCCTCTGCCCTAGCTCCATTCAGACAGCATTTGTGCCGCGCGTACACAATTACGCACTCAAAATACCATGGGCATAGGCGGAGGCGCAACGGTGATGCGGTCAACAGTGCGGTTCAACCGCAACATACTCTAATAACCTTCTTTCTCTTTCAAGACCCTACTTTCGGGCAGCCTCTTTAGAGAGCCGGATCATTGAACTTATCACAGGAGGGAAAACCAAGGAGGCAAAAGGCTTTGCGCACAAAGGGAATACCCAGGTGGTATCTGTCAATGATCGTTATACTTGTTTTGCATACCCGCATGTGGCCCGCCCTTGGATAGGACATGTCAAATAGTCCTATTTGCTTCTGCTTAACGCATTAATTGTACGCATACGCTTGGACATATTATTTAACAATGGGAAGCAATATATAGCGTCAGCTTATTATTCCTATCTTCACATTTTTCCTATAAATGTTTATTTAATATTGAACCCGTACACTTTGGTACGTTCAGTTTGCTAGGGGCTTCTTATGGTGCCCCATAATACGGCGAGATAAGTCCGAACACTTTCGACAGTGCGGCGCCCCGAACTTATAGCATTATATGCATCAGCTCCGAATCATGTCTTGGGTCAATAGTTGGTTTTTCCCGGCTCCCTTCTTTTGGTACCTTATGTTCTGTTATATCGGCTAAGGTAGCGCAGGGAGAACTACTGCGATTGTGTCCCGGTTCTTTCGGACGAGCACCTCAGTAGAGAAAGCCGAAAACTGTCTGTCATGATGCGGCGAGAGCTGGTCGCTGTTCGAGAGGTCTTAAATCCTTAAAGATTTTTTCCGCTTCAGGCGAGGAATCAGCCTTGTACGATCTAGGCATGTATAGTGCCCCAATTCGGTTTTCTGAATTCTAGGGGCTTCGCCGAAATTTAAAATTGTAGAGTTCTATGGCTAAGTGAGAGTTATAAAGCCGCATATCCGATTGCCTTGTTCGCTGTGCCGAACACCTCCTTCAAGGACCAAAAATTTGGATAACGAGTGTTTGGGTTTTCCACGAACACCCTAGTACTAGTTACGTGGGGGCGGAAGCCGACGACTAGCCTACTTTCAGAAATTTATAAACAGCCGCACAGAAGGTAATATTTTAAATCAACAAAGTGCCATATAGCGCAAACGAACTAGTTTTCATATTACAAAGACGACATGAGTACATTCACTCAAAGATTACGTCCTTGGTACATTCATCGGCCAAGAGACGAGCGCCTTTCATAACGCCATCATAATATTTCTCGGGGTAGCGATGCGCCTTGCCCTCTGGCGGTCCATCCTTCACTAGCTTCTCTGCATCCAGCTTGGCCCAATGCATTTTCGCACGGGCCTGCGGGCACCCTCAATACAAACGGATTGCTTGATAACTTCGAGCCGCGGACAGGCATTTACCATCTGCTTTACAAGGCCGAAGTAGCTGTCGGGCAGGGGCTCACCAGGCCACATCCGGACTATGAAGTCCTTCATGGCCACTTCGGCCGCCCCGTGGAGTTCAACCAACTGCTTCAGTTGGTCAGTCAGAGGCATTGGGTGTTCGGCTCCAGCATACTGGGACTAGAACAACTTCTCCGTTGAGCTCCCCTCTTCGGCACGGTAGAACTCCGTGGCATCCAATATGCTGCATGGCTGATCTGCGAATGCCCCTGGAGAGCTCCGAATTCGGGTAAGTAAAAGAAATGTCTCCTCCACATGCTTGTTTTGCATAATGAATGCCTTACCCGCCGCTATCTTCTTGGCCGCCTGGATTTCCTGCTGGGCCTTTTGGGCTTCGGCCCTGGCGTCTTTCGCGCTATGAAGGGCCTTCGCAAGCTCAGACTCTTTTGTCTTGAAGTCACGCTCCAAGGACTTGAACTCCTTGCCGAACTCCTGGAGCTCTTGCTGTACCTCGCACACCCTAGCATCTTGCTTTTCACGCTCAATATGCTCCGTGTCCACCTTGTCTTCGGCCTCGGATAGCGTTTTCTTTGGGGCCGCCACTTCGGTCGTGGTCCCTATTAAAAATCATGACGCTTTTTGTTAGCGTCACCAATTTTTTCTCCTCTATATGACACATGAACGGGGTATCACTTACCTTTGTTCTCTTCGAGCTGCCTCTTTGTGAGGCCGAGCTCCTCTTCAGCCTGCTTCAGGTCCCGTTCGAGTCCGGTGACCTCTGCTGTACGGGCAGCAGCGGCAAGCAGCACCGCCTGCTTATTCACATAGACACATACTGTTAGATCCCTGCGGTTTAAAATTGACCCTCCGTTTGGCTTTTCTTCCCGAACACCAAACAGAGTATCAGGGTCTACTGTCTATTGGGTGATAATTTCTCACACTTTTGATTACTTACCTCAAAGCCTGTCAGGAGGCTGGTGCAGGCTTCGGTCAATCTGCTTTTGGCGGACCGAACCTTCTGAATCACCGTACTCATAAGAGTACGGTGCTCTTCATCCATGGAAGCACCGCGAAGCACTTCAAGCGGACTATCCGATGCCTCTGGCGCAATGGAGGTCATCGGCACGGCCAGCTCGCCCTCCCTAGCGAGGGGCTGCCTACCCGAATCCGGAACCTTTGGAAGTTTTGGTGCAGTGTCCGGCTGGGAGCCCAACTTGCTGCGGCTCTTGTCAACATAATCTATGGGGATCTTACTCCCCATATGCCCAATGTCTGGAATTTTGCCTTGGGGCGTCTCTAGAGTCACCTCCCCCGGCTCTGGTACCCTTTGGGACCGCACCTCCGTGTCATCTGCAGGCCGAGGGGAGGTGGCCGTCGGGAGCGAATTCATTGCTGAATTGCTCAGAGACCCATCCGAAGAGGATACCTCGGGATGGGACCTGGCCAGACTGCATATGCGTGTTCGGCATTATAACAAGCTATGAAGCCAAGTCGCACTAAAAGTATTACAGAGTGCGGATACTTACGATCTCGCCAGGGGCTTGCCCCGGGTAGCCACTCCTCCTCGCTATAGGCGGTGGTTGTGGAGTGGTCCGGAGGAAGGGTCCGTCCCTTCTTGGACCCTTCGGCCTCCCCGGAAAGGATGGCCTTCCAATTCTTCCCCCTCATTTTCGGGGAGAGGGTTTTCCTGCTCCTCCTCCTCGTTGTAGTTGGAGGAGTGCGCCTCGGTGTCTTCGGACGATGAGTCCGGCAACCACGTTGCGTCGGGAACTTCTTCTGGTCCCCGTGGCCTTTTTCTTGGCCTTCTTCTCCGGCACCTCATAGGGTGCCGGAGCCAGCATCTCTGTCAGGAGTTCATCTGCTGGGTCCTCAAGCAACGAAGCCAGACAGTCGACCCGCTCCGCCGTCGCCACATATTCCTGTCAAAATCAGCACAGTGGCCTAAGTTTCTCCCATGAATATACTGAGGAAAGGCACCTCTTGCAAAGTGTAGAATGCTTACCACATTGGCCTGGCGCCTGACGCTGAGTCCGCGATCCTCGGAGGTGGGGGGAGGAACTTCGCTGGCCTTGAACAACACCTTCCAGGCGTCTTTGTGCGTCGTGTCAAAAAGCTCTTGCAATGACTGGTGTTGGGCCACGTCGAACTCCCACAGGTTGAATGCCCGTCTCTGGCACGGGAGAATCCGGCGAAATAGCATGACCTGGACCACATTTACCAGCTTGATATTCTTGGTTATCATGTTTTTGACGCAGTTCTGGAGTCCGGTCAGCTCCGCGGATGCGCCCCAGGCAGGGCCCTTCCTCTTCCAGGAAGTGAGCCGCACAGGGATGCCGGATCGAAATTCGGGGGCCGCCACCCAGTTGGCATCGCGCGGCTCAGTGATATAGAACCACCCCGATTGCCACCCCTTCACAGTCTCCGCAAAGGAGCCTTTGAGCCAAGTGACGTTCGGCATCTTGCCCACCATGGCGCCACCGCACTCCGCTTGCTGGCCGACCACTATCTTTGGCTTTATGTTGAAGATCTTTAGCCACAGACCAAAGTGGGGCCTGATGCGGAGAAAGGCCTCGCACATGACGATAAACGCCGAGATGTTGAGGATGAAGTTAGGGGCCAGATCATGAAAATACGGCTCGTAATAGAACACGAGCCCGCAGACAAATGGGTGGAGGCGGAATCCCAGTCCGCGGACGAAGTGGGAAAGGAACACGACCCTCTCGTGGGGTCCCGAAGTCGGAATAATCTGCCCTGCATCCGGGAGCCGGTGCGCGATATCTGCGGCCAAGTATCCGGCCGCCCGGAGCTTCGTGATGTGCTCCTCCTTGACGGTGGAGGCCACCCACTTGCCTCCCACTTCGGACATGTTTGGCTGTGCGGAGAAGGCGAGAACTAGGGCACTGGAGCTCGAGGGTGCCAGAGTGGATGAGCAAAGGAGGAAGAAGGCGTGGGTAAAAATGGGAGATCCTTATCCCTTTATAGAGGTGACGAAAACGGTGCGCCTCCCCGCTTGCCTGTGGAAATCACTTATTTTCCAAGCACCACAGTTGGGTTACCCATACCCGTATTGATGAGGATCCCGTGATAAGGGTACATGATCTCTGCTTCGACAAGACGTGCCGAGGAAACCGCCTCGCAATATGTGCGGTGGCTGGTTGTGGGAAAATGGTTCGAATAATGACTTGACCATGGTGTGACGTCACGTTATCTAAAGTTGTCACCAGATTATATTTGCGGATTATTGTTCTCTCTATGATGGAATGCGGAAATTATCTTACAGAGCCGGACATGATCCTTAATATACTTTGGAGTATTCGAAGATGGAACCCGCCTTGCAATGCCGAAGACAATCTGCACGCCGGACTCATCGTCATTGAAGCCTGGTTCAGGGGCTACTGAGGGAGTCCTAGATAAGGTGGTATCCGGATAGCCAGACTATATACTTTGGCCGGACTGTTGGACCGTGAAGATACAAGACTCAAGACTTCGTCCCGTGTCCGGATGGGACTCTCCTTTGCGTGGAAGACAAGCTTGGCGATCCGGATGTTAGATCTCCTTCTTTGTAACCAACTCTGTATAACCCTAGCCCCCTCGGATGTCTATATAAACCGGAGTGTTTAGTCCATAGGGACACAACAATCAGAATCATAGGCTAGCTTCTAGGGTTTAGCCTCTACGATCTCGTGGTAGATCAACTCTTGTAATACTCGTATCATCAAGATCAATCAAGAAGGAAGTAGGGTATTACCTCCATCGAGAGGGCCCAAACCTGGGTAAAACATTGTGTCCCCTGCCTCCTGTTACCATTAGCCTTAGACGCACAGTTCGGGACCCCCTACCCGAGATCCGCCGGTTTTGACACCGACAGTTAGCTCCACACTTATTCAGGTACTGTATATTATCATCAACACTGTTGTAATCATAAGCTCCATTTTTCATTTATGTGTGTAAGTTTTATATCATCAACACTTTTGTAATCATAAGCTGCATTTTTCATTTGTGCGCATAATCTTTATAATCTTGGAGTACGCTTTTGGTACTAATATTATGTTTTATGCTCAATAAAGAGTTTTTCCATGGGTACCCTATCAATGGTGCTAGATTCTGTCAAGACCTTACATATCAGTACATGGTGTTTTGATCTGAACATGGTTATCGGCTTGCAGCGATGCTTTCCATGTCTGGAGAGTTTATATATACAGGCGATGATATCAAGCACAATGATATACTTTATTAGAACTAACCGTTCAGTTGTACTATGTTTTTTAGACATTAACTATTTTCAGTCTTCATGTCTATTTAGGCTAAAGAACATGGAAAAAAGGTATAACCAATCGGTGGCATAAGAAGCACCGGGATTTTTTCAGTTCTCATGACATTCATTTGAGGACAATAATGCTGCAAGGATATGCATCCAACAATGCAAACACTAGCTTTGTCACATTCTTCCTGTTGAATGCGAGAGTACTATTGTCCATAGGAATTAAGTTTTTTGACAGACACTTTCTCATGGATGGACACGTTGAACAACATAAAAAGAAGTTTCAGGTGGACAAAAGGGCTCCTAAACGTGTTTGACTTCTATTTACATCAACTTGTTATCATGTACCAGTAGATTTTCTGGTCTAGGATCTTGATTTTATGGATCAGACCGATCCATTTCACTATGACTTCTCATAACATTGGTTGAGTTAGTTGGTATTATCCTGGTCAATCTGGATTTTCTGTAAACCTGATGAACAATTAATCATCGTGTCTCAAAACATTGGTTGAATTAGTTGTTATTGTCCTGTTCAATTTGGATTTTCTGTAAACCTGATGAACAATTAATCATTATGCTTTTGTACCTTCTGTAAGCTGGGGTTAGATATTGCTGCCTTTTCAACTTGGCTTTGACCCATATTTTCTTTCATACAAACCAGAGCTTCTATCAAGAAGCCTCATGGTTCCGAGAGCGAACTTGGTCACATGATCGGGTCGCGAAACAACATACGATGTATCTTCCCGCCTTGATTTATTTTACAGAGGCAACATGCAACTGTGCTAAACATATGAAATTATTCAGGGTTTGTTTCGCCTTTTTATACATTTATTTTCCTAGTCATTTATAACAAATAGCCACCACATTATTATTACAAAGGGGTTGTATTAGTCAAACCGTGGGAAAGTGTCTGTCAAAAGTATATATATGTTCTTCTTCTGTACACAGAGCATAGATGTTGTGCAGACAGAGCATATCACATCGCACATGGACCACACTAGGGAACCCATCGGTGATGAATTCATCAATCGCAAATGGCTATATACCTGCAAGCGTTTGCCCACAACACACACGGCTTATTCCATCACAAACAACTCGGATGGATCAACTGTATGTCATGGATCACACATTGTCAAAAAGTAATGCGGTAGACCTTGTTTAACATGTGTTAAAAAAATAAAAAATAAAAACAAGGACCTTGAGGTTAATTTAACTCATGGGATGGATCCTATAGGTCATTTAATTTGACCTTTATGACCCATCCCATCAGTTAATTTAACTTCAAGACAACTTCCCATCTAGTCACCCATCTGATGGCTGCTCCAGCCTGAGCACAGTTAACTTGAGAGTTCTCTTAGATGAGCTATTGGTGAAACAGATAGTCCTTGCTGATATAGGATGCCTCTTCGCATCCTTATGGCGCACCCGGATGACCGCCCATCACCCAATGGATAGTAGATGTTGTGTAGATAGAACATATCACATCGCACACAGACCACACTAGGGAACCCATTGGTGATGAATTCATCAATCACAAATGGTTGTATACTAGCAAGTGTTTGCCCACAACACACACAACTTATTACATCACAAACAACTCGGATGGATCAACTGTATGTCACGTATCGCACACACAATTCTAATCTGATTCATGCTTGATGTCTCCGCCATCGCTCGCACAGTTCATATTATTATCCATGTATCACTGTGTCGGCCTCTGCATGCGTCCCTCGGTGCGCTCTGCTCGCCGTTAGGCGTCGCGGCACGCTCTGCTCGCGTCCGTCGGTGCAATCTGCTCGCGTACCTCCACGCGCTTGGCTTGTGGACAACTTTTCCTTGCGTGTTCAACTGCTATATGCATATAGTCCCTCCATCCCAAAATAAGTGCCTCCCATTTGTACTAACTTTAGTACAAAGTTGCACTAAGGTTAAGACATTTATTTTGGGACGGCGGGAGTATATGGTTGCTCGCCATTGAGGCGACCGCGGAGCGCTCTGCTTGCGTCCCTCCGTGCGCGCTCTACCAGCGGTTGGGCCAGTGCACGATCACGTTAGGGGCACCATATGCATGCTACGAGATGCACACGCGGATCGTTGACATGAGGAAGTGCCTCGTTACCCAAATCGACGAGGCCGAATCGAGCCACAAGCAGAGCAGTAGCGGCAAGTGTCACAAGAAGTAGATGATGATTAGATGATCGTTTATCCTAGTTAATTATGCATGTAATATATTGTTGACTTTGGTGTGTGGAAATGTCATGTGTGTAGTAGCCACCTATGTAATTATGCACGCAATAGTTTACTTTGGTGTGTGCAAATGTCATGTGTGTAGTAGCCACGTATGTAATTGGATGTTTAATTTGGTTATGCAACCATGTCCTTATAAGTGTGTGTCTGTCTCTGTGTGTGTGTGTCTATATATATATGTTGTTCTGTATGCAATCCCAATGCACAACACATACGTCTTATTAGCAGCAATCGTCTGTGTTATTATCGGTCTTCGCACACATTTCTGATTGCAGACCTGTCTGACGCGTATCACACACATCTTGTTATATTGAACCGTTTCTGTTATCTTGGCTCAAGGCAAACAGTTCATCCGAGTGAACTGTTTGCCCTCTATCCCACACACCTTGATCTGGCTGACCATTTCTTTTGTGCCGCCTAATCACAAACAGTTCATCCGAGTGAACCGTATTCCGTATATCGCACACACCTTCATCTGGCTGCCTGTTTCTGTTCTTTTGCCTCATCGCAAACAGATCATTAAACTGAACTGTATGCCCTGCATCGCACATGCAACTAAAATCTAAACCGTGTTTAATGCATCCATCATCGCAAATGTTTTGCACCTTTTTTGATGGTTTTTTTACATCACCGTTTGCGATTATTGCATCGCACACGGTTTTGCTGAAGGGTCTCTGATCGTAGTGTCGCATTAGCAGCATCTTGCAGTAGTCTGTGTGATACGTCTCCAACGCATCTATAATTTTTAATTATTTCTTGCTATTATATTATCTGTTTTGGATGTTTTATATGCATCAATATGCTATTTTATAATATTTTTGGGGCTACCTATTAACCTAGATCCCAGTGCCAGTTTTGTTTTTTCCTTGTTTTGGAGTTTTACAGAAAAGGAATATCAAACGGAGTCCAAACGGAATAAAATTTTCATGGTGATATTTGTTGTACTAGAAGACACCCAGAAGACTTGGGAGAGGGTCAGAAGACTCACGAGGAGTCCACATGCCCTCAGGGCAAGCCCTAGGGGGGCATGCCCCCTTGCTTGTGGACCCCTCGGGAGTCCCCCAACCCTAATATTTGCACTATAAATTCCCAAATATTCCCCCAACATCAGAAGCATCCATGAAAATACTTTTTCGCCACCGAAAGCCTCTGTTCCCATGAGATCCCATCTTGGGGCCTTTTCCGGCACCCTGCCGGAGGGGGATTCAATCACGGAGGGCCTCTACATCAACCTTACTGCCCTTCCAATGAAGCGTGAGTAGTTTACCATAGACCTACAGCTCCATAGCTAGTAGCTAGAGGGATTCTCTCTGTTTCATCTTCAATACAATACTCTCCTCGATGTTCCTGGAGATCTATCCGATGTAATAATCTTTTGTGGTGTGTTTGTCGAGATCCAATGAATTGTGGATTTATGATTAGTTTATCTATGAATGTTACTTGGCTCTTCTCTGAACTCTATTATGCATGATTAATATATCTTAGTATTTGTCTTTGAACTATCGGCTTGGTTTAGCCAACTAGATTGGTTTTTCTTGCAATGGGAGAGGTGCTTAGTTTTGGGTTCAATCTTGTGGTGTCCTCACCCAGTGACAGAAGGGGTAGCAAGGCACGTATTGTATTGTTGCTATCAAGGATAAAAATATGGGGTTTATATCATATTGCTTGAGTTTAACCCTCTACATCATGTCATCTTACTTAAGGCATTACTCTGTTCTTATGAACTTAATACTCTAGATGCATGCTGGATAGCGGTCGATGTGTGGAGTAATAGTAGTAGATGCAGAATCGTTTGGTCTACTTGTCATGGACGTGATGCCTATATTCATGATCATTTCCCTTAGATATCGCCATAACTATGCGCTTTTCTATCAATTGCTCGACAGTAATTTCTTTACCCACCGTATGTTTTCTTTCAAGAGAGAAGCCTCTAGTGAAACCTATGGCCCCCGAGTCTATTTTACATCATATATTTTCAGATCTATAAACCAAAAAACCCAAAAATACCTTGCTGCAATTTATTTATAGTTACTTTAGTTTTCTCTTTTAAATCTTTTATACCTATCTCTACCGGATCTCACTCTTGTTCATGACGGTGAAGGGATTGGCAACCCTTTTTCGCGTTGTGTGCGAGTGTTCGTTAGTTTGTCCAGGTGCATATATTGGGGAATTGCTTGTGCCTCCTACTAGATTGATACCTTGGTTCTTAATTGAGGGAAATACTTATCTGTACTTTGCTGCATCATCCTTTCCTCTTTAATTGAAAAATAAACACAAGCTCAAGAAGTAGCAAGAAGAATTTCTGGCGCCGTTGTCGGGGAGGTTCTACATCAAACCTACCAGGTACCCATTATAAACTCTCATGTCTTGCACTTACATTATTTGACATTTCCCTCTCGCTTTCCTCTCCCCCACTTCTAAAACGTTTTCAGAAAATCACAAAAATATTTTCCTTTTTATTTGCATTCTTTTCGTATGCCTTCATGTTTTACGTGATTTGTTTGTTCATTTTCTTGGTATAATTGTGTATTCATTCAAAATCAAAAAGCAAAAGGTTTATGGATCCTCATCCACTTGCTAATCTTTAAAAAAATCCAATTATAATGAACCAATTGCTAGTGAGTTGAGTACACTAGATTATCTTTATGAAGTTTTGCTTGAAATTCGTGAATCCGAAAAGTGTGATGAAGTGTTAAAATAAGAAATTTTTAAAGTGATTCACAATAGCTACTTGAATGAAAAGCATGATTGCAATGATGTTATTATAAATTCTATTAATGTCAGTTGTGCTAGTAATATGCAAAACCCCAAGCTTGGGGATGCTAATTTTGTTATGTCCACTACTTATTGTAATGATCATGATTGGGGTGATTCTTCTTATGATCTTGAAAATTTATTTAAGCCTCATGATGAATATGATACGGATAATAATGTTTGCAATAATATTGAAAGTGGGTTTGGAAGAGTGTCAACTCTAGGCAACAAACCCTGGGTTCGTTGCCCAGACCGTGCACAAGCCCAAGGATAAAGATCGCATCACCAAGATTGAGCCCAACAAGAAGGATCAATTCTTCGAAGGGTCCAAGTGCAGACCAAGAAGACCAAGATGAACCAGAGAAGCCAGATATCGCCAAGGAAAAAACCTCCCTTGCCGGGAAGGCGAGCCTGGCCAGGTCAGGTTTGCCCCAGAAGCATACTACCAGATTGTCCCAGCAAGCCCTGTTGGGGCTTACGGAGGCAAGCCACTCCACCTCTCCACCTCACGAGCGACGCAAGTCATAGATCAGTGAAGTGTCAAGCCCAAGGTGACTAAGTGGCTTATTTTCGCCACATGGCAGCCACTTCCTACAGCAAACACCTCCAAATGACGCCTGTCCTGAGACGTGTCAAGCAAGCAGATGCAAAGCTGGCAAAACAGCCCGGAAAGGGCTGCCGGGCACACTGTGATGTGACATTCAACGACGCATTCATTGCAATCTATCAGCATGTAGAGTTAGTTATGATATCACTATTTGCTATCTAATCAGTATGTAAAGAATGATTTGCCATTGTGGTGACCCCTTAACCTATAAAAGGAGGCCCATGGCAACCGTAGAAAGCGTTCGCGAGGTTGGCAAGTTCGGCCCCTCACGTATCCATACGCGCGCAGCCACTTCTGCTCCGAGGCGACCCAGCCGGGCGAGTGTGCTGTGGCCACCACCACCTTTTCGACCATCAATCCACCAAAGCAGGAGTAGGGTTTTACGCCTTGCGGCGGCCCGATCCTGGATAAAAACTGCCCGTGTGATCTCTGTCATGCTGCGCTACGCTTCTCTGCTCTTTGTGTAACGTGTCCATCCCCCCGCCGAACCAAAAGGGGCTCGTAGCCCCATAGGTGGTCATGGTTCCCCACGACATCTTTGGCGCACTAGGTAGGGGGATCACGTGCGCGAACCTGAGAGCGTCGGTAGCGCGTCATCTTCATCGCCATTTTCATCATCGACGGTGTCATCGTCTATGGCTTCTAAGAAGAAGCCCAGAGCCGCGAATCACCCATCCACCTCGAGGGCTCCGCCGCCCGCGACCGCCAACGTCGCGGGAAATGCAGGGACGTATGAGGATGTCGATGCTACGGGAGATGTGGTCGACGCATGCGGCGTTGGCACCACCGCTCCCGTGGCCGAAGCAGAAGCGGGAGGCATCGGGGAAGGACATCATCAGCAACATCCTAGTGGCCATGCTCCTCGAGGTATGGGTGGGAGGATTATTTCATCTGCACCCCCTCTCCTCGCCGAAGGGCACAGTCGCAGTGGAGGCGCATGTTCTGGGGCGAATCGCAACCCTCCGGCCGGCCCCGCCGTGGGCACGACCACAGGACACACGCCTCCCCCAGAACGGGCAGACCCAGCTACTATGCCCAACGGAGCCATTGGCCCTCAAGCCCCTCCACCTCATCACCATGCCATCTAAGCGGCTAGTTCGCAACAGCGAGGGCACGGCACGGTCACCACTAGCACCATCAGGAGCCAAGCGACACTGCGGTCTACGTCATCATCACTTATCCCAAGCACTGTCTCAGAGGCCATGGCACAGCCCAGCTGCTGCTGAGATTTCCGCCGGCAGCCGATCACATGGATGAGTGGCGAGCCACCATCCAAAGTCTGATTGGTTTCACCGAGGTGAGAGGACCACAGCAAGCTGGCCCGCCACGACCTCCCTAGGCGAAGGCAACGGTTCGTGCTACCGGCCGTACGAAAGGGGCCGCCCCATGGTGCAGTCCCCACCTCAGCAAGCGGTACAGGAGCCATGTAACCAAGATCCCGACGATGTCTCAATGGCCTCCTCCAACCCTCAAGCACGTCAAGGCCAACGACAAGCCCCGGAGGACAGGCGAAGGGAAGGCGCGTGCACCGTCTTCGAGTGGCGCCGCGATAACCACTGCCAGCCCAATTGGTGCAACGGCCCCGACGTCAACGAGCCTGCGCTTGAAGATGGCGGGTGCCAACCTTTCGAGGTCGAGTGCCCTGCCTTGACCGGTGAGCTGCAGCAAGTCTGTTGGCTATCTGCTCGCACATTCAAGCCAGAGATATCAAAGAAGTATTATGGGAGACTAAACCCGGCAGAGTTCTTGAGCATCTACACTATCGTTGTTCAGGCTGCCGGGGGAAGAGATGAGAGGGTTTTCCCCAACTACTTCCCTTTGGCACTCAAGTCAAATGTGAGGTCTTGGCTAATGCAGCTGCCGGAGAACTCCATTGCGACCTGGGATGACTTGTGCCATGAGTTCATTGGCGCCTTCACGGGCGGCCATCAAGAACTAGGACGGCACAGTGATTTGCAGCTGCTCCAGCAGAAAGAAGGAGAGAGTTTGCGGAAGTACTTGCAAAGATTCAGCAGAGTCTACAAAAACATTCCAGATATCCACCCAGCAGCTACGATAGCTGCCTTCCAATCCAATGTGCGCAACCGCGGGATACGTTCCAAGATGAACGTTCGGTTGCCAAAGACTATGAAGGAGTTGTATACCTTGGTAGACAAGTGTTCTCGGGTGGAAGAGGGGAGAAAGCTCCCTGGAGAGGAAGATTGCGTCGACTTCGACTCAGAGGATGACGATGAGTCCACTAGTCAGAGGAAGAAGAACAAGAAGCACAACAAGAAGCGCAAGATAAGACAATGTTGACAATTGAGAAATCGGGCACGCCTAGTACCGACAGGAAGGCTAAAGCCGAAGCCCCGGGCAAGGAAGCTGCCGTGTGCACTGCTTGTCCGGAGGTTGCAGCTGCCGAGAAGGCTGGGAAAGGTGATGGACCGTACTGCCAGATTCATCGGACCAAGGGCCACGATCTCCAGAAGTGTTATTAGGTTGAGCAGCTCATCAAGAAGCAGTGTGCTGAGTATGAGAAGCGTGATAAGAAAAGAGGTTAGAATGGTACTGGCGGAAAGGGCCGAGGCGGTGAATAAAATCGCCCTGGCAAGGCTTTTCGGAACCAAGGGAAACCCACCAAGGGCCAAGAGAAGGGAGATTGCAATGATGAAAGTGATGGAGGGGATGAAGAGGAAACCAGTGAGCAGGAATTCCAGAAGGTGCATCTTTGCACTCCTCTCACCGCCAACTTAAACAGTCGACGCGTGAGGTCAATGCCATGGAGCCAGCAGCAGGTTCTCAGAAGCCGCTCAAATGGTCATTCATGCCCATCATCTTTGATGAAGAGGATCACCCTGACCGCATCACAACGGTACGGTGCTTGCCGTTGTTGGTTTCACCAACAATCCGCAACCTCAACCTCAAAGGCTGGGCTGAATCTAATTTCCCCACAAGTTCTCAGTAAGCTCCAGATAGCAGAGGAAGAGCTTAAGGCCACAGACATGTTTCAAGGAGTCAATCCCGGAAGGAGTCATCCTAAGGGAAAGATTATGTTGCCAGTGACATTTGGGGGAGAGTTAAACTACCAGACTGAGAAGATTGTGTTTGATGTGGTCAACCTCCCCCTGCTGTACAATGGACTCCTTGGGCGCGCATTATGTTGTGCATAGATTTAACGGATTTAAACAAGGCATGCCCGAAGGACCCATTCCCCTTGCCTCGCATTGAGCAGATTGTGTATTCCACTTCCGGGTGTGACTTGCTCTCCTTTCTGGATGCATACTCTGGGTACCATCAGATATTCATGTCCAAGGAAGATGAAGAGAAGACCTCCTTCATCACCCCATGTGGCACATTCTGCTTTGTGTCCATGCCTTTCGGGTTGAAGAGTGTCAGGTCCACTTTTGTAAGGGTAGTCCAAATTGGTTTCGAGTCACAGTTGCACAGGAAAATTGAATCATATATGGATGATATTGTGGTCAAGACCAAGGACAAATCGGCCCTCATCCAGGATTTGGAAGAGACGTTTGATAATTTGTGCAAGATCAACTTAAAGCTAAACCCGGAGAAGTGTGTGTTTGGCGTTCCCTCCGGCAAGTTGCTTGGCTTCTTTGTGTTCCACCGCGGGATCGAGGCCAACCTAGATAAGATCAAGGCCATCGAGCAGATTCAGGCACCCAAGATATTTAAGGATGTGAAGTGTCTGACAGGATGTGTTGCCGCACTTAGCAGATACATCTCCAAGTCTGCTAAGCGCGCCTTGTCGTTTTTCAAATTTTTGAAGAAGGCAGGGCCTATGGAGTGGACCTCGGAAGCAGATGCAGCATTGCAAGACCTCAAGGCCTACTTGTCTTCTGTACCCACTTTGGTTGCACCCAAACCACAGGAGCCGTTGATGCTATATCTGGCAGCGACTAATCAAGTGGTCAATGCAGCGTTGGTGGCACAACAGGAAGTGGAGGAAACAACAACCTCAGCAGATGTCCCGCCGAGAGCAGAAAGAGAGAATAGCCTGGCAAGGTCAGATGTGAATTGGGACAAAGAGAAGCACGACAGTGAAGGCAACCCCAACGAGGCGACAAGGAAGAAAGTGGTGCAGCGCCCAGTATACTTCGTCAATGCCCTGTTGCAGGGGGCTAGATCTAGGTACTCTGGCATGCAAATATTGATTTTTTGCCTCGTTATGGCCTCAAGGAAACTGTGCCACTACTTCCAAGCCCATGAGATCATGGTTGTCACACGCTTTCCGTTGCAAAGGATACTCAGGAACCCAGAGGCTATTGGTAGGATAGTGGAATGGGCACTGGAGTTATCTATCTTTGGCCTAAAGTTTGAAAGCACATCAACAGTTCAAAGCAGGGCATTGGCAGAGTTTATTGCAGAATGGACGCCAGCCCCTGATGAGGAAGTGATGGAAACAGTTATTCCCAGCAAGGAATCACCCCAAGAATGGATCATATATTTTGATGGCGCCTTCTCCATACAAGGTGCAGGGGTTGGCGTGCTTCTCGTTCCCCCACTAGGGAGCACCTGAAGTACGTCGTCCAGATGCATTTTCCCTGGGAAGAGGCGACCAACAATACATCAGAGTATGAAGGGCTCCTTGCTGGGCTCAGGATTCCATAGAACTGGGAATCAAGAGGCTGATCATTTGAGGAGATTCACAGCTTGTGGTGAGACAAGTCAACAAGGATTACCAAATTCCATTGATGGAGGCATACGTTGAGGAAGTGAGAAGATTGGAGGAGTGCTTTGATGTATTGCAAACAGAGCATGTGCCCCATGCGGAAAATAGCATTGCTGATCATGTGTCAAAGTGCGCTGCGCAAAAGCTACCTGTGGAACCAGGAACTTTTGTTCTCCATGTTACTCAGCCCTCAGTATCCCCAACAACAACGGCCAGAAAAGAGGAGGAAATTGGACTCCGGTAAGCCTCTCCCGATAGAACCCCTCGGGGTTCCTGGCAGGGACCCTGCCGGAAACAACTCCCCTTCGGTTGCGGGGCTGCACCCACCTGCTGGTCCACTGGTCCCCGCGGTCGAGGGATTCACCCCGACGAATGAGTAGGTACCACTAGCCCTTGTTGCCGAGCCTCATGCTCCAACTTGGGCAAAGCACATAGTCCATTTCCTCCAAACTGGATAACTTCCCGAAGAGCAAGAAGAAGTGGAAAGAGTAGCCCGGAGGGCTAGTATGTATTAGTTTGTCGATGACACTCAGTACAGAAGGAGGCCCAACGGTGTGAAATTGAAGTGCATTTGCTGGGAAGAAGGAAAGGAACTGCTGGCAGAAATACACAAAGGCATGTGCGGCTCCCACATTGGATCAAGGGCTTTAGTTGGGAAAGCATTCCGACAAGGATTCTATTGGCCCACAACCCTCCAAGATGTGGTTGAGCTAGTCACCAAGTGTGAAGTCTGCTAGTTCCATTCCAAGAATATCCATCTGCCTGCCCAAGCACTTCAGACAATCCCTTTGTCATGGTCGTTTTCGATCTGGGGGCTTGATATCCTCGACCCTTTCCCCTAAGCTGTCGGGGGCATTGAATTCTTGTTTGTTGCAATCGACAAGTTCACAAAGTGGCCGGAAGTACCTGCCGTGAGGAAGGTGACTACTCAGTCAGCTATCAAGTTCTTGAATGATTTGGTGTGCCGCTTAGGGGTCCCTGCCCACATCATCACTGACAATGGCACCCAATTCACGAGTCGCGTCTTCATGCAATATGTTCATGCCCTCGGCAGCAAGATCTCATTTGCCTCTGTTGCACATCCCAGAAGCAATGGACAAGTCGAGAGGGCGAACGCTAAAGTGCTGCAAGGCCTCAAGACAAGAACATTTGATAAGCTGCTGAAGTGTGGAAGGTGGTGGATCGATGAGCTGTCGGTGGTTCTTTGGTCGTTCAGAATGATACCAAATTGAGCTACCGGGCAGACTCCCTTGTCCCTAGTCTATGGGGCAGAAGCAGTTATCCCAACGAAACTCATTTATGGGTCACCCCGAGTACTTGCCTATGATGAAGTAGCACAGGAACAACACCGACGTGATGATGTTGTGCTTCTTGAGGAGAACTATATCTGGGCTACTACGCTTGATGCATGCTACTAGCAAGCCCTGCGTCGCTAACACAGCCGCAGGGTTCATCCCGGTGTTTTGAGGAAGGCAACCTTGTCCTTAGGCGCGTTCAGTCCGCCAAGGGTACAAACAAGTTGTCGCCAAACTGGGAAGGCCCTTATCGGGTAGTACGAGTCACCAGACCTGGCATAGTCGATCTGGAGACTGGAGATGGCATTCAATTGCAAAACTCATGGAATATTTAGCATCTCTGTAAGTTCTACCCGCAAGGCGCGACTATCGGGCCCTGACTGACAGCCACTCTTTTGTACAGGCCTTGCCTCAGTTGCATGTAACCCCTTGTACAAAGCTAGGCACAGACCGTGAGCAACAGAGAAATAAATGAAACATCGGCGCCCCCAACAAGTTGCATGCATGCATAAGCATATCATGAGCATCGCATGTTCATATGGATAAGATCGCATCTGGCATCATTTTCATCTGCATAAAACTGCAGGTTCCTTCCGTGGATTAAGTCCCCAAGAAAGAGATGAGAAGACAAGCCAGCGTTGCGGTCTCTGGCAAGCCAAAGAGATAAGTTCTTCCTCTTATCCATACATGTTCTGTAAGTGAAAACTCGTGCATAAGAAAACCCTACTATCCTTTGAAGCTTCAGTTAGGGTGGTTGCACTTTGATGGATAAGGCCCGACAAGGGGCTGGTCCCTCTTTACAGTTTGTGCCCGGTAGGCCTACTACACGGCAACAAAACAGAGGGTACCGGCAGGATAGCCTGCCGGGGGAACTCATTTATTTGGAAATATAGAGGCATCCCACCTCTGCATGGACATATACATGCATGAGTCCCCGACAAGGTTCATCTTTTTCATTAACATGTAGATCAAACAAGGATAGACCTTACAAGACATATATATGGATTCGAGAGATTACATTATTTGAACTAAAATTTGGCAAGTGCCTACAGATTTAAGATTGAAAAAAGAAAAAATGTATGTGATGCCTTCACCTTTTCCTCTCCTTTGAAACTATAGGAAGGGACGAAGAAGGCGGACGGAAGGCCTGGCTGTGATTCGGCACCTCCCCAGGATGAGAGTGACACAGCCCCTAGACTAGGAGGAAGGAATTAGAGGGCATGCATGGTGGCACTGCCGAAAGCTCTGGCGAAGATGGCGGAGTTACCGGCAAACACGACTCATTGGAATGGTCGCCCCCGTTCTTGATGTGTCATGGGATGCCACTGCATTTCACACCACCGTTGCCCGAAGCTCCCACTACGCCTGCCGATGCGGACACCATGCACTCTAGGTGGTCCCACAGAGAGCATGGTCGTCCCCTACAGCCCGACAGTATGATGCCACCACCCATTAAGGGAACCTGCATGGGAATCGGGGTCTCTCCCATGCGCGGGACAGGCGGTGCGCAGGGACATAGAGTCCTCCCTCCTCTATGGCGGACCACCTCGGCAACCTCCCTTCGAACCACAAGAAGAAGGGGATTAGGCCACGGTCGACTACCACGCCCCTACCCAGTATGGGCCTCGGCAAGGTGTCATTTGCATCGTCCCTCACTAGAATTGAAGCTATGGGCGACCCGGCGACAAGCGCACCAGAGTCGCCACCCCCAGTGATACCATGCACTGCCCGAGCGCCCCCCTGATGCCCACATGGATCTCTAAGCTAGGGCCCAGGGGCTGGCCCCGAGCTCTCCCTTCCACCATACCCAAGACGAAGCAAAAGATGGAGGAAGACAGGGATGTGGATGAATGCCTCCATTCCTCCCTTGCTCCTCCTTTTATAAGCAAGCTAGGGCTGGGGGCTGATTCCCTGGCGGGTAACTGCCACCCTCCTCCGCCAATCCAAGAAGACCGGCCCCTGCCTTGATGCTCTTCCGCACCACACACCTCCATTACCTACCCCACTCAATGCATGCAGCATACGTGGCTGAGGATAAGGGCATGATGGGAAGAGTGAATTGGCAGTTACCCGCTCATGTGTTAAATTCATTCACGGGCCATTACAAGGATGGCCCCACCAATATTGGCGTTACACGGCTAGCGGGAGAACTGGAAACTAACCCAAATACAAGTTCAGGAATAAGCAAAGAAGATCTCAAAGGACAGAGTCGCTCTTGCGCTCCTGCCTGTGCACTGGTTAGGGCCTTCCTCGATGACGCCCAGCGACGCGTCGTGCCAGGCCCGGGGGCTCCTGTCAGTGCAACAAACCCTCGGTTCATTGCCGATACCGTGCACAACCCAAGGGTAAAGATCGTAGCACCAAGATCGAACCCAACAAGAAGGATCAATTCTTCGAAGGGTCCAAGTGCAGACCAAGAAGACCAAGATGAACAAGAGAAGCCAGATATCGCCAAGGAAAGAACCTCCCTTGTCGGGCAGGCGAGGTCGGGTTTGCCCTGGAAGCATACTACCAAATTGTCCCGGTAGGCTCTGCCGAGGCTTACGGAGGCAAGCCACTCCACCGCTCCACCTCACGAGCGACGCAAGTCATAGATCAGTGCAGTGTCAAGCCCCAAGGTGACTAAGTGGCTGCTTTTCGCCACATGGCAGCCACTTCCTATAGCAAATACCTCCAAATGACACTCGTCCTGAGACGTGTAAGGAAAGCAGACACTAAGCTGGCAAAACAGCCCGGCAAGGGCTGCCGAGCATGCTGTGATGTGACATTTGACGACGCATTTAATGTGCTCTGTCAGCCGTCAGAGTTAGGTATTATAGCACCGTTTGCTATCTAATCAGTATGTAAAGACTGATTTGCCACTATGGTGACCCCTTAACCTATAAAAGGAGGCCCATGGCAACCGTAGAAAGGGTTTGCGAGGTTGGCAAGTTGGCCCCTCATATATCCATACGCGCGCAGCCACTTCCCCTCCGAGGCAACCCTGCCGGGCGAGTGTGCTACGCCCACCACCACCTTTTCCACCATCAATCCACCAAAGAAAGAGTAGGGTTTTACGCCTCGCGGCAGCCCGAACCTGGGTACAACTTGCCCGTGTGATCTCTGTCGTGCTGCACTACACTTCTCTACTCTTTGTGCAATGTGTCCACCCCCCCCCCTCCGTGAACCAAAAGGGGTTCGTAGCCCCATAGGTGGTCGTGGTTCCCCATGACAATCATGAAGAGAATAGTTTATGTGATAGCTATATTGTTGAATTTTATTACGATCCTACATGTAATTATTACGAGAGAGGAAAATATGGTTGCAGAAATTTTCATGTTACCAAATTACCTCTCGTTATATTGAGATTGCTGTTGCTCCTTTCTTCTTCCTTGCATATGCTAGTTTTTGCTTGTCTTGATAATTTGTTTTGTTAAAAATGCCTATGCATAGGAGATATGTTAGATTTAAACTTCTTTTCACATGTTAGTTACATGATGCTCTCTTCGTGTTTCAATTGCTATCTTTCATGTGAGCATCATTAAAATTATCAACGCCTAGCTAAAAGGCTTTAAAGAAAAGTGCTTGTTGGGAGACAACCCAATATTTTTATTTTCTATTTTTATGTGTATACACATTATTACCTCTGTAGTAATTGTGTTTTGGTGTTTTAATTAGTGTTTGAGCCAAGTAAGACCTTTGGGATGATCTATGGTAATAGTTTATTTGATCTTGCTAAAAAACAAAAACTTTTGCGCTCATTGCCAGAATTTTAGAAAATCACACAAACGTGATAAAATTTTGAATTTTCTACACAAGATTGATATACAAATTTCCTAGGTTGTCCAAATTTTTCAGAATTCTTGGGGTTATAGAAGTATACGAAGCTTCCACGTTACTACAGACTGTTCTGTTTTTGACAGATTCTGCTTTCTATGTGTTGTTTGCTTATTTTGATGAGTCTATGGGTAGTATCCGGGGTATGAACCATGGAGAAGTTGGAATACAGTAGATATTACACCAATATAAATTTAGAATGAGTTCACAATAGTACCTATAGTGGTGATTTATTTTATTATACTAACGAATCTCACGAGTTTTCTGTTGAGTTTTGTGTTGTGAAGTTTTCAAGTTTTGGGTAAAGATTTGATGATGGAATAAGGAGTGGAAAGAGCCTAAGCTTGGGGCTGCCCAAGGCACCCCCAAGGTAATATTCAAGGACAACCAAGCATCTAAGCTTGGGGGTGCCCCGGATGGCATCCCCTCTTTCGTCTTTGATCCATCGGTAAATTTACTTGAGGATGTATTTTCATTCAGCACATGATATGTGTTTTGCTTGGAGCTTCTTGTATGATATGAGTCTTTTCTTTTTAGTTTGCCACAATCATCCTTGCTGTACACACCTTTTGAGAGGGACACACTTTAATCATGAATTTATTAGAATACTCTATGTGCTTCACTTATATCTTTTGAGCTAGGAAGTTTGCTCTAGTGCTTCACTTATATCTTTTTTGAGCACGGTGGTGGTTTTATTTTATAGAAATTGTTGACCTCTCATGCTTCACTTATATTATTTTAAGATTCTTTAAACAACATGGTAATTTGCTTGTTGGGCATCCAAGAGAGATATAATAAAAACTTTCATATAAAGAGCTTTGAATACTATGAGAAGTTTGATTCCTTGCATTGAATACTAGAGAGGCTAATAAATTTTTGCTCTAAGTCTGTCAGTTCTTTATGACTAATGTTGAGTCGACTGATTATACGCACTCTCACCCTTCCACCATTGCTAGCCTCTCTAGTGCCCTGCAACTTTCGCCGGTGCATTAAACCCACCATATACCTTCCTCGAAACAGCCATCATACCTACCTATTACGGCATTTCCATAGCCATTCCGAGATATATTGCCATGCAACTTCCACCACTCCCTTTATTATGACACATACCATCATTGTCATATTGCTTTGCATGATCATGAAGTTGGCATAGTATTGTGGCAAGACCACTGTTCATATTTTTTATACATGTCACTCTTGATCATTGCACATCCCGGTACACCACTGGAGCCATTCCTATAGAGTCATATTTTATTCTAGTATCGAGATGTAATTCTTGAGTTGTAAGTAAATAAAAGTGTGATGGTCATCATTATTAGAGCATTATCCCATGTGAGGAAAGGATGGTGGAAGCTATGATTACTTCACAATTTGGGATGAGTCTCCGGACTTCAATAAAAATAAAAGAGGCCAAAGAAGCCCAAATAAAAAAATAAAAGAGGCCAAAGAAGCCCAAACAAAGAAATGAGAGAAGGGACAATGTTACTATCCTTTTTCCAGACTTGTGCTTTGAAGTAGCACCACGATCTTCATGATAGAGAGTCTCCTATTTTGTCACTTTCATATACTAATGGGAATTTTTCATTATAGAACTTGGCTTGTATATTCCAATGATGGGCTTCCTCAAATTTCCCTATGTCTTCATGAGCAAGTAAGTTGGATGCATACCCACTTAGTTTCTTTTTAAGCTTTCATACTCTTATAGCTCTAGTGCATCCATTGCATGGCAGTCCCTACTCACTCGCATCGATATCAATTAATGGGCATCTCCATAACCCATTAATTTGCCTAGTTGATGTGAGACTTTCTCCTTCTTTTTTTCTTCTCCACAACCACCATATTCTATTCCACCTATAGTTCTATATCCATGGCTCACGCTCATGTATTGCGTGAAAGTTGAAAAGGTTTGAGAACACCAAAAGTATGAAACAATTGCTTGGCTTGTCATCGGGGTCGTGCATGATAAAATACTTTGTGTGATGAAGAAGGAGCATAGCTAGACTATATGATTTTGTAGGGATAACTATCTTTTGCCATGTTATGTTGAGAATACATGATTGCTTTATTAGTATGCTTGAAGTATTGTTGTTTTTATGTCAATATTAAACTTCTGTTCTGAATCTTATGGATATGAATTTTCATGCCACAATAAAGAAATATGCATTGATAAATATGTTAGGTAGCATTCCACATCAAAAATTCTGTTTTTATCATTTACCTACTCGAGGACGAGCAGGAATTAAGCTTGGGGATGCTTGATACGTCTCCAACGTATCTATAATTTTTTATTGTTCCATGCTATTATATTAGCTGTTTTGGATGTTTATATGCATTAATGTGCTATTTAATATTATTTTTGGGACTAACCTATTAACCTAGAGCCCAATGCCCGTTTCTATTTTTCCTTGTTTTTGAGTTTTACAGAAAGGGAACATCAAACGGAGTCTAAACGGAATAAAACTTCCATTATGCTTTTTCTTGGACCAGAAGACACCCAGAAGACTTGGGGAGGGGTCAAAAGACTCATGAGGAGTCCACAAGCCCTCAGGGCTTGCCCTAGGGGGTCGCCCTGGCTTTTGGACCCCTCAGGAGTCCCCCAACCCTAATCTTTGCACCATAAATTCCCAAATATTCCCCCAATATCAGAAGCATCCACGAAAATACTTTTCCGCCACCGCAAGCCTCTATTCCTGTGAGATCCCATCTGGGCCTTTTCTGGCTCCCTATCGAAGGGGGATTTGATCATGGAGTGCCTCTACATTAATCATTCTACCCTTTCGATGAAGCGTGAGTAGTTTACCCTAGATCTATGGGTCCATAGGTAGTATCTAGATGGCTTATTCTCTCTCTTTGATCTTCAATACAATGTTCTCCTCGATGTTCTTGGAGATCTATCCGATGTAATATTCTTTTGCGGTGTGTTTGTCGAGATCCGATGAATTGTGGATTTATGATCAGTTTATCTATGAATATTATTTTAGTCTTCTCTGAACTCTTTTATGCATGATTAAGATATCTTTGTATTTCTCTTCGAACTATTTGTTTGGTTTGGCCAACTAGATTGGTTTTTCTTTAAATGGGAGAGGTGCTTAGTTTTGGGTTCAATCTTGAGGTGTCCTCACCTAGTGACAAAGGGGTAGCGAGGCACGTATTGTATTGTTTCCATCAAGGATAAAAAGATGATGTTTATATCATAGTGCTTGAGTTTATCCCTCTACATCATGTCATCTTACTTAAAGCACTACTCCGTTCTTATGAACTTAATATTCTAGATGCATGCTGGATAGTGGTCGATGTGTGGAGTAATAGTAGTAGATGCAAAATTGTTTTGGTCTACTTGTCATAGACATGGTGCCTATATTCATTATCATTTCCTTTATATCGTCATAACTATGCACTTTTCTATCAATTGCTTGACAGTAATTTGTTTACCCACAATATGTTTTCTTTCAAGAGAGAAGCCTCTAGTGAAACCTATGTCCGCCGGGTCTATTTTCCATCATATATTTTCAGATCTATAAACCAAAAAACCCAAAAATACTTTGCTGCAATTTATTTATATTTACATCAGTCTCCTCTTTTATTTATCTTTTATACCTATCTCTATCAGATCTCACTCTTGTTCGTGACCGTGAAGGGATTGACAACCCCTTTTTCGCGTTGTGTGAAAGTGTTTGTTAGTTTGTGCAGGTGCATATATTGGGGACTTGATTGTGCCTCCTACTGGATTGATACCTTGGTTCTTAACTGAGGGGAATACTTATCTCTACTTTATTGCATCGCCCTTTCCTCTTCAAGGAAAAAATCAATGCAAGCTCAAGAACTAGCAGTGTGGCATGCTCTCGTGTGTGGGGCTTGTGGTGGTCACACTCATCCTCTCATAGGAAATGCACACAATGGCATATATGGTGGAGTCACTCATATCACTCATGGCATTGTGGCTCTCCTCACATGGAAATTGGGGCATCTCATCATATGTGCGTGTCAGAGAGATGTAGGTGGAAATGCCTCCATGCACAACTCCTATCACCGACTTGGTTGAAGTGATAATCCCCTCCTCAACCTCCTCATCCATAACTCCTCCAAATATGAATGCCTAGGATGTGGCAAATCATCGCTCTCCGCCAAGACAAAAGAGAGGGTCTCATGTGCGGTCTCGTATCTTGACTCAGAGTATGAGTCCCATTTGGGTGCCGTCTTCATGTTGTTGAAGGGGTTCTCGCTCATCGTCGTGGTCAAAGGGGATGGCTCTTGCTCGACCGTCTTGCCGTCGTCTTGTATGAGGCCCATATGATGTGGCACCTCGTAGCTCGTCTCCATGACCAAAGGGATTTTCCCATGCTCGGCCATCTTCCTTGAGGCGCTTCCGAAGATGGAAGTGTCGCTCTCGCTTGTAGGTGGTCGCCTTACACTTGATGATGTTGATGTAGGCATACTCGTGGGAAGTAGGCGAAGATGCCATACGTACAACGGCGAAGATGCCTTGATGACACTTGGCGAAGATGCTGAAGTGGTGGTGGTAGCCGTAGCTTCCTCTTGGTGGTGCTTGTCTCGCGGTCTTCTCTTGAGCTCATGAAGGTTGGTCATAGCTTGATGTAGAGCTTGTTGGAACTTGTAGGTTTGCGCGTGTCGAGCATCTTCATGTTCATGATGTGGTTGTCGTGCTTGAGCTCGTAGTAGATGTTGTTCGTCGTCATCATGCACATGATTCTTGGAGGTGTCTTTCCTTTCATGACGATGTGGATCACGGATGTGATGATGGTCACCATGGAGATGTGGACGTGGACGAATTGCACTTGCATTGCATGGCGCTCCAAAGATGTGTGACTCGCTCGCCGCCACTGAGGGAGTCCTGGATTGGGGGGTGTCCGGATAGCCGAACTATCACCGTTGGTCGGACTCCTGGACTATGAAGATACAAGATTGAAGACTTCGTCCCATGTCCGGATGGGACTTTCCTTGGCGTGGAAGGCAAGCTTGGCGATACGGATATGTAGATCTCCTACCATTGTAACCAACTCTGTGTAACCCTAACCCTCTCCGGTGTCTATATAAACTGGAGGGTTTTAGTCCGTAGGACGAACAACAATCATACCATAGGCTAGCTTCTAGGGTTTAGCCTCTTTGATCTCGTGGTAGATCTACTCTTGTACTACCCATATCATCAATATTAATCAAGCAGGAGTAGGGTTTTACCTCCATCGAGAGGGCCCGAACCTGGGTAAAAACATCATGTCCCTTGTCTCCTGTTAACATCCGCCTAGACGCACAGTTCGGACCCCCTACCCGAGATCCGGCGGTTTTGACACCGACATTGGTGCTTTCATTGAGAGTTCCTCTGTGTCGTCACCTTTAGGCCTGATGGCTCCTTCGATCATCAACAACGATGCGGTCCAGGGTGGGACTTTTCTCCCCGGATAGATCTTCGTATTCGGCGGCTTTGCACTACGGGCCAATTCACTTGGCCATCTGGAGCATATCGAAAGCTACGCCCCAGGCCATCAGGTCAGATTTGGGAGTTTGAACTACACGGCTAACATCCACGGAGACTTGATCTTCGATGGATTCGAGCCACAGCCAAGCGCGCCGCACTGTCTCGATGGGTATGATCTAGCTCTGCTGCCGAACAGTGCCCTGGAGGCCGCACCAACGTCCGCTCCGACCCTTAGCTCGGAGCCGACTTCGCCGATCGAGGACGAGTGGCTGGACACCGCCTCGGGGGCTACGATCTCTATGGCGATTGAGCCGAACACCATCCCTGTCCCTTGCAAAGCCCGTGACTCCAAGGTGCCGGACTCCTCTCCGGACTCCGAACCTCTCGCGCCCCTGCCAATCAAATCCGATTGGGCGCCGGTTATGGAGTTCACTGCCGCGGACATCTTTCAGCACTCGCCCTTTGGCGACATCCTGAATTCACTAAAGTCTCTTTCTTTATCAGGAGAGCCCTGGCCGGACTATGGTCAGGAAGGTTGGGATGCGAATGACGAAGAAATTCAACACCCACCCACCACCCACTTCATAGCCACTGTCGAAAGTTTAAACGACGTGCTCAATTTCGACTCCAAAGACATCGACGGTATGGACGACGATGTAGGAGATAACCACGAACCAGCACCTACAGGATACTGGACAGCCACCCCATCTCATGATGTATACACGGTGGATACACCTAAAGGAAGTGATGACGAGGAACAACGGAACGCTACGAAGGATAAATCCCTCGAAAAGCAGTCAAGACGGCGACGAAAGTGCCGCACAAAGTCCCGCCTCGACAAAGACGGCGGCTATATAGACCCAGCCATAGAGCAGGTCAAACCGGTGAACGACGAACATGCCATTGAACAACCGTCTGAACAGGACAACTCGGATAAACAATCCGTCCCCGGCGAAGATAACAGTCCGGACGATCTCACACCGGACAAGTTGTTGGAGCATAAGAACCTCCACAAAAGGCTCGTCGCCAGTGCGCATAGCCTGAAAAAGCATAAGCGAAAGATCAAAACAGAGGAAGATGCACTCAGAATCAGATGGAGCAAAGTACTCAACACCGCAGACAAATACGGCGACAGTCGCCAAACAAAGAGCTACCCAAAGCGCAAACTACTGCCCGAATTCGATGAGGAGGCCTTAGAGCCCCCGCAATCAAAGAACAAAGAGGCCGCTCGGTCGGATGGACGACCACATGACAAGCATAGAGCGGCGAACGGCGCCGCACACAAGCCAGCACGCGATCCGCATAAGGATTCGCATCAAAAGGATGGCCCAGTTAGGTCCATCTATGGGCCAAGAAAGCAAACTCTTCTAAGCAATGCAACACGCCAAATATCCGGACATCACGACACACCCAAATATAGGGGTGCCGCACACCCCCTATGTTTCACCGATGAGGTGCTGGATCACGAATTCCGAGCGGGATTTAAACCCGTAAACATAGAGGCATACGACGGAACAACAGACCCGAGAGTCTGGATTGAGGATTACATCCTCCACATACACATGGCTAGAGGAGATGATCTCCGCGCCATAAAATACTTACCCCTCGAGCTTAAAGGGCCAGCACGGCACTGGCTTAAAAGCCTCCTTGAAAATACCATTGGAAGTTGGGAAGAGCTCGAGGATGCTTTTCGGGCAAATTTTCAAGGGACTTATGTCCGCCCTCCGGATGCAGACGATTTAAGTCACATAACTCAACAACCCGGAGAATCAGCCCGCAAATTCTGGAACAGGTTCCTCACCAAAAAGAACCAAATAGTCGACTGTCCGGACGCCAAAGCCTTAGCAGCTTTCAAACACAACGTCCAAGACGAATGGCTCGCCAGGCACCCTGGCCAGGAAAAGCCAAGAACAATGGCTACACTAACAAGCCTCATGACCCGCTTTTGCGCGGGAGAGGATAGTTAGTTGGCAAGATGTAGTACCAGCGACCCAAGTACATCCGAAGTTAGAGATGGAAATGGGAAACCACGACGTAGCAAGGACCAGCGCCGGACAAGGGGAAACAGCCTGAAGAGCATGGCAGTCAACGCCGGATTCAAAAGCTCTTGGCAGAATCATAAAAAACTGCCCCTCAAGGATAACAGCCACGAGCTATCCAACTTAAACAAAATCTTGGACAAAACATGCCAAATCCACAGTACCCTCGGGAAGCCTGCAAACCATAGCCACAGAGATTGTTGGGTCTTCAAATAGTCCGGCAAACTCAATGCCGAACACAAGGGGCTCGACACACCAAGCGAGGACGATGACGAACCCCACAAGCAGAGCACCGAAAAACAAAAGAATTTCCCACAAGAAGTCAAAACAGTAAACTCACTTCAAGTGACAAAAGGGAAAATCAGAGCGGCGCCCATAGAAATACGCGCCGCATGGCCTATCACAGCGGAGTCCCGACATTGGTTGTCAAAACCAATCACCTTTGATCATCAGGATTACTTCGGAAGTATCCGGAATGCAGGATGGACTGCCCTGATATTAGATCCTATAATCGACGGACTCCAATTCACAGAAGTCCTAATGGACGGCGGTAGTGATCTAAACCTGCTATATCAGGACACAATCCGCAAAATAGGGATAGACCCAACCAAAATTCGCCACAGCAACACCTCCTTCAAGGGGGTAATGCCAGGCCTACATGCCAATTGTATGGGCTCCCTACTGCTCGAAGTTGTGTTCGGCTCATCCGACAACTTCCGCCGCGAAAAGTTAACCTCCCATATCGCCCCATTCAAAAGTAGCTGTCAAGCACTATTGGGACATGAAGCTTTCGCCTGCTTTAACGCAATACCGCATTATGCATCTCTTACACTTAAAATGCCCGGTCCACGCAGCATCATCTCATTAAAGGAAAATATCAAGTGTTACTCGAGCACGGAAGAACATGAGACTGCCTGGACAGTCACACACTAATCCGGCTCCGCTAAACCAAGCACCTGAACAGGTCATTCGGACCCCAGACACGGCTAGACGAGTCCGGCGTAAAGATATGAAGGCCTACTAGCCGCACACCCCCGCAGAAGGGGCTGCATGCATGTACAACAAGAGACAATAAAGCTCAATTTTATTCGCTTTTTGAATCGTACTCCGTTTATTTAATATAAAGTACATTTTTCGCACGATCTTTCTTCACCTAAGTTCTTCTCTTTTACAAATGAACATTGTGCTACACCCATCCAGGATACGGCACAACGGAGACACATGCGCAGACATGCAGTAGGGACCCATTGCAAGGATTCTTTTCAGATTAAGACCCTGCGTAAACCTTTTTTACTGTCTCTTGTTGATACACATCCCCCGGTTTCTTGATATAATCGAGGAGGAGGCTGGCGTTTTGGCATCGGCCGCGTCAGAATTTTTTTGCGCGTACCTGGACACCAGGGGCTTAGGGCATTGTTCTACCCATTTTAATAAAGACCGAATACCTTACGAAGTGTTCGGCGTCTCGAGTTAGGCCTTATATGCATCAGCTCCGAATCATGTGTTTGGTCAAATGTTGGGTTTGCCCGGCTCCTGTGTTTTTCTGCCTTACGTTCTGTTTTATCAGTTAACGCGGCACCAGGAGAACTACTGCGATTGTGCCCCGGTTCAGCCTGGTGAGCACCTCAGTAGAGAAAGCCGAAAACTGACTGTCATGATATAGCGTGAGACTGGTCAACCACTCGATGACCCACCGGAATGTTTAGAATTCCTCCGCATTAACAAAGGACCGTTTCTCGGTCAGGCACATATGCGCCACGAATTCGGGAGAGCGCGGTGCCCCTAGGGGCTATATAGTAGCCCCACCATCGAACTCCTATGGCTAAGTGAAAGTGATAAAGCATTATAGTCCGGTTGCCTAGTTTGCTACGCTATCACCTCCTTTACAGGACCAAGACGTTGGATTAAGTGTGATAATGCGTCTTTTTTGCAAACACCCCCGCACTATGTGCGTGGGGGCTGAAGCCGAAGACTGCCATCTTTCAGGTTATATACACATATACATTAACGGCCGCACAGGAGGTACTTTAATACTTGAACGCACGAGTATAAAAAGCCCTTATATTATATTGAAACATTGTTTCACAAATCATACATGTCATTAGAACATAATATTCTTCGAGCACTGCGTCTCTATTAAACGAGCGCCCTGCAGGACTTCCTTAAAATAGTGCTCGGCAGGTACTCGGCTTCTGTCCGAATCCTGGGAAGCAACGTCGGTGGCCTTCATCTCCGCCCAGTATGTTTTGACACGGGCAAGAGCCATCCGCGCACCCTCTATGCATGCTGACTGCTTCATTGCACCAATATGCGGCACCACACCAAGGAACTAATGCACCAAGCCAAAATAACTCTTCGGCTCAGGCCTGTTCGGCCACAAATGAGTCACGACATCCTTCATGGCAAGTCCGGACAACCTATTCAGCTCAGCCCATTCGGCCAAACGATCGGTCAATGGAAGCGGACGCTCTGGACTATGGAACTGCGACCAAAAAAGCTCATCCATTCCGTGATCCTTTTGGCCTCAGAAGTGTTCGGCAGCGTCTGCGGCACTCGCCGCCAAGTCCAGATAAGCATCCTCCGCACCCCACAGCTGGCCCAACTGAGCATACTTGGGATCTGTGAATTTCCTCCGCAGTAGAAAAGGCTTTCCAGCTACAATATCTTCGGCCTGACGTAGCTCCTCTTTCGTAGCTCTCATCGCAGAGCGAGCATCCTTGGCCTCAGTAGCGGCTTTTTTCAGGTCCTCTTGTTCCGCTCGACCTTCTTTTTCAAGAAGCTCGCAACGGTCGGTAGCATTCTTCAACTTTACGGCCATCTCGGCCATTTCTTTCTTGCTTCGGCAGTGAGCAGCCTGTTCGGCTCTCAGCTCTTCGGCCGCTTTTAAGGCAGCTGCATCACTTTTTTGGGCTTGCTCCTTGGCTCGGGCGAGTTCCGCCCGAAGGTTCTCCATGGCAGCGGCACCATCTGCGTCAAGCATACATGTTGTAAGGCACAGACATTAAGCTACCTTATCGGGTGTCCACGGAGAAGCTGCATACCTTGTGACTCGTCAAGCCGCTTATTGACAAGCGCGATGTCAGAATCCGCCACGTCAAGTTGCCACTTTAGTTCGGCAAATTCATCAGTCCGGCTTGCCACCGGACACTTCGCCACCTACATAGGAAGAGTGCATATTATAGCTGGGATTATGATCCTTGGTGCGCTGTCATTTTTGACAACGCACCAAGTCTCAGGGGCTACTATCTATATAGGGCGCATTCTATATGCAAAACTGTCAGAAGGTACATCATTTTGCATACCTCAAAACCCGTCAGTAAACTTATGATAGCGTCATGCAATCCGCTTTCAGTGGATGAAATCCTTTCAATCACCGTACCCATTAGCGCATGGTGATCTTCCGAGATAGACGCTCGCCCGAGCAGATCTTTCAGCTCCTCCAACTGTACACCAGACGGTGCCGGACTCGTCCGATGGCCTTTCTCGAAGGCCGGACGCGGAGGGCTTTGAGGGGGCATACGACTGCCTTCGGGCCCCGCCGGATTCGGAGAAACCCTCTGCGACGACATCTCAGGGTCGTCCGCCTCGCATGATGGTACGACAGGCGGAGGCGTTTCACTCTCCATCATCTCCGGATCAAGATCCCCTGAAGACGAGCTCTGCTAAGAAGGGCTGAGATTCGAACTACAAGGAAAAATTTCGGTTATCTTCAGAAATAAAACAGGGATGTCTCTCATCTTAAGAAAACGCCCCTCTTTACTTACGGCTCGCTGGAGGGCTGATCTCCTTGGGGAAATAGTGCGGCCGGGGCATCTCCCGGTGCAGGACCCTCTGGCGAGGGTTTCTTCCCCCGCTTCGAGGCCTTGGTCTCCGGATCTTCAGAAGCGGTCCTCTTCTCCCCTTGGAGGGAGGGATTCTCGATCCCTCCTTCCTTGATAAACTCCTTCGCGGAGGCAGTAGCTCCCTTGTTCCCCCCTTCGCCTTCTTCAAAAGGCGCAGCCCCTAGTATCCTGGTTAACACAGGATCCGGCGTGGTCTTAGGGAGGGGGGCCAGACACCGGATCAGTTTTGCTTTCGCTATCCACTCCTGTTCAAGGGGCGGCTCTTTTAAAGGCAAGTTTATGATAGATATACGGATAGCATGTCCGGGTACAGGACTACTTACTTGAGTATCCAGGCGATTGCAGCTCAGACCTGCGTCCTCGGTCAAGTCCAGACACATTGCTCGTGATCCAAAGAATAGTTGGTACATCTCCACGGGCGTTACGCCCATAAAATGTTGGAGAGCTCGTGGTCCCTCCGGATTGAACTCCCACAGGCGGAGGGGGCAACGTTTGCAGGGCAGGGTGCGATGAATCAGCATGACATGCGCTACTACGACTAGATCTCTCTCTCTCTCTAGGAGGTCTCGAATACGGCCCTGCAACAAGGGCGCATCCTTGGACGGCCCCCAGTCGAGCCCTTTATTGACCCATGATGCTAGCCGCGGTGGAGGACCCGAGCGAAAGGCAGGTGGCGCCACCCATTTGGTGCCCCTGGGAGTTGTGATATAAAACCACTCTTGCTGCCACAGACTGAGCTCCTCTTGAAAAGAGCCCTCGGGCCATGGAGCGTCAACATTCTTGCTTATAACAGCCCCTCCGCACTCTGCCTGCTACCCCTTGATCATCTTCGGTTCCACTTTGAAGGTTTTGAGCCACAACCCAAAGTTAGGGGTAATGCGGAGGAAGGCTTCACATACGACAATGAACGATGAGATGTGGAGGATGGACTCCGGATCCAAGTCATGAAATTCCAGCCCATAATAAAACATGAGCCCCCTCATGAAGGGGTCCGTCGGGAAGCCTAACCCCCGAAGGAAGTTAGGCACGAACACCACGCTCTCACCAGGCTTGGGAATGGGAATAACCTGCCCTTGGGCAGGCAGCCTATGCGAAATTTCGCCGGTTAGATACCGGGCATCTCTCGGCTTTAGCACGTCTTCTTCCGTGACGGAGGAAGGCATCCACCGGCCTTGCAGGTCGGAGCCGGACATCCTCGGAGGTCCGAAGCGCCTGGATCTAGAGCTTTGGGTGTTGGAACTCGAGGCGAGGGGTGGATTCAATTGAGATTGAAAGAAAGGAGTGGGCCTTGGTCTGGTTATAAAGAGGTTGAATACCAAGAGCCCTCCCCGTGACCGTTCGGGACTCGCCTTCAATAGAGGGGGCGTGCCAACGGGCACGACTGGGTTACCCGCACCCGTATTAATGAGAATCCCGGAATAAGGGGACACGATATCTGCTTTGACAAGATGTGCCAAAGAAACCGCCTCGCTAAACACGCTGAGGTGGGACAGTAAAAACGATTCCAATAAAGGCTTGGCCGTGGTGTGACGTCACGCCGCAGAATACGTCAGCAGATTGAATTTGTGTAAAGATTATTCTCTCTAAGGTGGTATGTGGAACTTATTTTGCAGAGTCAGACACTATCCTTGTGTTCAAATGAAGTATTCGGAGGAGGAACCAATGCCGAAGACAATATGCGTGACGGACTCGTCGTCATTGAAGCCTGGTTCAGGGGCTATTGAGGGAGTCCTGGATTGGGGGGTGTCCGGATAGCCGAACTATCACCGTTGGCCAGACTCCTGGACTATGAGGATACAAGATTGAAGACTTAGTCCCGTGTCCGGATGGGACTTTCCTTGGCGTGGAAGGCAAGCTTGGCGATACGGATATGTAGATCTCCTACCATTGTAACCGACTTTGTGTAACCCTAACCCTCTCTGGTGTCTATATAAACTGGAGGGTTTTAGTCCGTAGGACGAACAACAATCATACCATAGGCTAGCTTCTAGGGTTTAGCCTCTTTGATCTCGTGGTAGATCTACTCTTGTACTACCCATATCATCAATATTAATCAAGCAGGAGTAGGGTTTTACCTCCATCGAGAGGGCCCGAACCTGGGTAAAAACACCGTGTCCCTTGTCTCCTGTTACCATCCGCCTAGACGCACAGTTCGGGACCCCCTACCCGATATCCACCGGTTTTGACACCGACAACCACCTTGAGGATGACGAAGGGGAAGAAGACTTGTAGTCGGACAACACTTGTTGAATTTCCTCCATGTGTTTGTCCATCCTTTTGTTGTGGTAGTCGAACATGTCGTCGAAGTAGTCCCTTGTCTGTGCGTCGGATTGTCGTATGTTGGTGGCGAGGTTGTCGATGCGCTTGCGCAAAGTAGATTCTGTTCCTTGCATTGGTCGTTGTAGTTCGACGGTATGAGTGATGGTGACGTAGTTTTTTCGCGTCGTCATTGTCATCGAAGATCGGAGATGAAATGCTTTGCCTATCCATCACAAGACTCGAGAAAATGTGAGTGGAAGAAAGGAAAGGACTCGACCAATCTACCTTATCCAATGTTGAAACTAGATCAATGATCACTCAATAATGTATCTAGTAAATGGCACAATTGGTACCAGATCTTGTCAATTCTCACACCTACACAAGTAAAGCTTTTGGTGGATCTTGGTGAGGATAGTGGCACAAAAAATTGATGCAAAATGTTAGCAAGAGTCAATAATGTTTAAAGAGATTCACAAATTCCCAAGTGAAACAAGTAGACCAATAGCAATATGTGGCAAAGGGAAACACACACACACAGATAGATAAATGGGGTCATGCAACCAAGGAATGAGCAGAAAATATGGAATCCACGAAAAACACTCGTGTTGCACAACTTAAGAGACATGCTAGCAAGATTGCTCAATAGGCGGATGCGACACTTGTGCACAGCCTATAAGATGCAAAATGTATCAACTTTCAATCCCAAGTATGCTCTTTTGTATGATGTTCTGGTGTTTCGCACATGATGACCGAAGATGATCAATAATGGTATATGATATGCAATGTGGCAATGCTATGGCTATTTATTACAAGCTCTTTGTTTTTCTCTTTGCTTAAAAGCTTATTCTATTTTTTTCTTTTATTATGGCTACTATATGAAATGCACAAACCAAGATAGTAATTGTGTATATGCGGGAACAATCTTGTGGCACAAGAGATGATATGATGATATGAAGATGAGGACACCAAGATGATATGGTATGTATGCAATGGAAGGTGTGGATCGATGATCACTAATGTGCATAAGTAACATTGCCGGCAGTACTCAATGGCTAGTCTCGATAGGCAAGTGATGCAAAATGGGCTAGGGGTTAACAATACTATGGCAAGGATATGTACAATGATGGGATACCACGATACCAAGATGATATAGTGGTTACCATTCTTTCTTACGGTTAGGCTGTAAAAATGGTGAAGGTGGTCGATGTCGAATCCTTGGCGAAGTTGAGCAGCAATGTTCTCGATGTCGAACTATTCCTAGGAAACGGAAAAACCGCAAACTCAAAATCTCCAAAGGCAAATGTCAAATGGTGGTAGCGGAATGCGGTGGTGGTTGCGGAAGTATTTGCGGAAACCCGGTCAAAATGGGTTAAGGTGGCGGAAGGGTATGATGGGCTATACATGGTGTAGCAGTTGAAGGCACGGTCCCTAAGTAGCCAAAACACCTTAGGAGACACAAACCACAACTCAAACAACCTCAAACACAATGGGAAAAATGGGTTAGGTTGCGGAAGTCGGTGGTGGCAATGCGAAAGATATGATGGAAGGCCTAGGAAAAGATGCCAAAGTCCCAAAACTTTGATGGTATCAAATGATAATGATAGTATTTTTGTGTGATGGGGGATGTCAATAGCGTCAAAACGAGCTAAAGAACATCAAAATCGGACTTCGGATGTATTAGTTATGGTCAAAACGGTGAAACAAAAAGGCTGAAATCCCAGGGGTCGGACATCCGGGGGTGAGGTCAGTAATTCAGACCTCATGTCCAGAACTACACGCGAATTTGCGCTCCAGGAGCTGGATGTCCGAGATACGGGTTGGATGTCTGGGGGCGCAGATGTCCGTGGCCACGTGCCGGATGTCCGGGCTCCAAATCCGAGGATGAACTCGAAGAACTCGATTTGGGAGCGAAAAATTGATGATTTCGGGGGCAAAATTTGATGGATTTCGTGGATGGAAATGGGGGAAAAGACGGGGGAAAGATAGATCTACTCAAGACGCAACAAATCCATGGATCAAAATCAACAAAACATCAACAAACCAACAAATCAAAAAAAATTGGGGCTATTTGTGGTGGGGATTTTTGAAATTGGGACAAAATCAAAACAAAATTAGGCTAGAAAACAATGGGGAAGACTCCAAAATCATGATCAACGTGGGTCATGATACCAAAATGATGTAGGGTGGAACCCTAGGGGCCGATCTTTCATGATTGGAGCAGATCCCGTGAACAACATTAAGAACACACGATGGGAAAACACTCGGGAAACGAGAGGAAAACACTCAAATCAACGAGATTCGATTACACATGTGCTAGATCCGAGTACATAACGAGACACATGATCCAAACACAAAAAGGAAAGATACAATCGGTCGATAGTTCTTCCCAATACATGAGGAGGTGGGGGCTTGAATCCACGAGGGGATCTTCCCTTGACGGGGTCTTGAATCCACTTGGGGATCCTCTCCTAGGAGGCATCGGTCTCCAATGGAGTAGGAGTACAAGTGGATGAGCAATGCTCTAATGTCAAAAATGAGCTATCACAATGCTAACCCTAGAAGGAGGAGGGAGAGGTCTATATATAGTACTAGTACAAGTTGGGAGAGTTGGAGGGATACATGGGCCGGAGGCCTATTACACTGTGCGCAGACAGGGGCAGGATGTCTGGGCCTTCATGACGGGTTAGATGTCCGGGCTGGGGGTGTCCGGGGCAGATGTGGTTTTCGGTGTTGTAGTCTTCAACCGGATTTCAGGGGCATCGGCCGGATGACCAGGCGGCTCGGGCCGGATGTCCGGCCCTGTAGCTTTAGGGCTGCTGGACTGTTGTTGCGGTTGACATCTTTAAGGGCCGGATGTCCAGGCTAGGGGCCGGATGTCCGGGTCCTGGTAACTTTCTCTGGTTCCTTTCGTCAGTCTTCTTCGTCCGTGTAGTTGGGGACTTGTCCATCGTTCCGAGCATCTCCGAGAGGTTCCCCTTGGTACCTAAGCACATGTAGTGCCTTTGCATTAGGTAGCAAGTCTCGCTTTAATGGAAAGGGGAAGCATTTAGGAGCGGGTTCACCTTGTGTCCAATGGCGTATGCTTGAGATCTCGACGTATGTCCACTTGGGGCTTGGGGAGTAGTCATAGTGTACATCGGGATGATCATAGGATGCTCCGCATCAACATTCTTGACATTGGTTGCTTGCATGATGTTGATCCACCTATTACCATGCTTCATGCTAGTATGATTTCCCCATGCGATGATTTACCCATTTATGATGAGTTTGAGATTGCCATGTGGAGTCTATTACTTGTGATGCCATGTTGCATAGGATTTCTTGCGATAATTCTCTCGGTGACATCATGTTTGATAATCCGCTTGACTTGTCATATGCTATGCGTGAGATCAATCATATGTCATATTTGCAATTTCTTCGTAGTAAATATGCATATGCCATTAAGATAAACCCAATTTGCACATATGGCATAGATGACAAGCCCATGGTTATTGACATTTGTTTTTCTTGTGATGATATCGATATGCTCCCTTTGCATCATTTATCTCACATGCCATGCCATGACCACCTAGCTTCGGATATGCATTGTTTTGGATGTTGTCCATTTTCTCCGTATGATGCTTCCGATATTACTCATGAGGAGACCCCCATAGTTTCTTTATACATGTTAGGAGATTTTTATCCATCCCATTCATTGCATGATCCCAATACTTGTGTGCATAATATGCTTCCCATGAATACAAATGCTCTTGTTGTGCCACTCACTTGCTATAATTGCATGCTCAATTTGTGTCCCATCGTGTCATATATAACAACTATTCATTCATGATGGATGACATGTTCATATACCATGCTTCCAATTTCTTTAAGCGATGCTTATCTTGTGCTAACTTTCACGTGCACATACACATCATGATGGATGATGTGTACATTTACCAAACACACACAATTTCTTTTGTTTGTGTATTTGTTGTGTAGGTACCCATCCTTACTTGTCAACCTCACAATCCCATGAGTTGATGAAACGAGCTGTAGAGAGCAATGATAACTTGGGATCCCATGAATTTGTTTTCACACCATTTTCATTGCGCCATGACTTCGCGCATTTCTTATACATGACCCTCACATGGTTATGGGTTATTGTGAATTACATATTCTATGCCCATCTTGTCATGTTCACTTTGCATGATATGCTCATTCCTACGCCTTTCCCATGCATTTTTGACCCATGCTTTGCAGTCCACATGACAATTGATTCTACTACTTCTATGTGTATTTCCAAGCTTGGTAGAGATATTGCTTGTTATTGCCATGTTTCCTTTGTGACCCATACCTATGATGATACTTTGACCATGAGTTGTTTTCGTGCTTGTGATATGTCATGTGCATTGCCTATGCCTACTATTTGCTCACATGACATGATTACCATGGTTTCCTCTAGTGTGTTGCATATTCGCCCCACTAGTTCGCACGCCATGATTGATATGCTTGCCTGTGTTGCATCATCGATAATTTATAATTGCTCATTTCATGCGGTTGATGACAACAATTTCCATGCTTTTCACATGATTGCTATTGTTAGTTTTCATATGTCTCCATATGTTGCCTCTCTCATGCTAGATGATTTTCCATGTATTGAGTGTAACAATGATTTTAACTTTGCTAATGAGAGTGCCCCATAGCATTCTCGCATATACTTGGAGATTTTGACATAATTCTTCTGAAGCATGCTTGCCTTCCTTCTTTGCACCATATGCCTAGTGCCATGAACATAAATATTGTTGTATCATATTCTTCATGCACTTTTGCTACTAATGGTTATGTGCAAGAGACGAGAACCATCACAATGGATGATGTGTTTATCTACCATGAACATGTGTTCTTTGTTTTGTTGTGTGTACGTGTTGGAAACTTGGATTTCATGTCAACTTCCACGGCATGTGAATTGACAATACGAGCTCTTGAGAGTGAGCCTCATACATTCGACCATGACTCGCTTCTAAACCACATTTCCTACCACTTTGGCATTATGAAGGATGCACAAGGACACACCTTCAAGGTGACATCTTTCTTGAGCATGGATATTGTGGATCATACTTCATGTGTTGCTTGTACCATTTGCAAGCATGTTAGAGATATTGCATACACTCATGATTTTCACATTGCTATGCTCCAAGATATATATGCCTTGTGTGTTCCATCCAATTCTTGGATTACTTGCTCCTATCATATGCTTGGTTGCAACAATGTCATTTCTTCACATATGCCATGTCCCGTTGATTGTTGCATGTTGCGTTGATTGCCTCACACATTTTGAACAATTGCTCTTCCTATTGTGTTGAGTGCCACACTATATTCAGTACACCCTATGCATGTTATGCTTGGATCATCTTGCACCTGACCCGTGTGTTTAGACACTTCATTTTATTTGGTGTTGTGAATGCTTCCTATGCCTACCATTGACCTTTCATTGAGTGCTTGATGCATGTTTGCTATAACATTGAGGTAGATGCTTGTTCACTTCTCAAACATATTTGCATCTCTACCTCCCATTTGCATGCTTGTTTCCATGATGTCCTTGATTTTGCTCAATTTATATGCTTACATGCACTACAAAAAAATACACTTTCGTGATGATACGTGTTTGTCACAGTAGGTCGCGTTTTTTGTCATGCATGTACATCCATGACAAATTTATGACAGAATCAAGATAGTCATACCTGTGCTGTCGTAGAAGTGTTCCATGACATTACCAAAATTATCGTCACGGAAGTGTCCACTTCCATGATGATAAATCGTGCGTCACAGAAGTGCTTTCGTCAAGGGTGACTGACACGTGGCATCCACCGTAACGGAACGCCGTTAAGCTATCGGGTCGGATTTTGGATCCGATAACCCGTTAACAGCCCCGACCAATGGGAAATTTCCACGTGTAAAATTCTGATTGGCCGAAGGGAACACCAGTCAGCTCGTCAGTGGGCCAGATGTCGCCCGTCCATTGGAGGAGACATGCCTATGGTACGTCGACACGTGGCTGGGCCCAACAGAGGCCCATATAGGTTAAAAAGGCCGGCCCAGTCAAAGGCCCGTAGAACTTAATCAGGTACTAGTGGGCCAGACCAATAATGGCCTGCTTAATAAAGGCCCATTTACAGCCCGAAACCAGATCTGGCCCGTTAATTGTTCACCCAATATTTGGGCCCATTTACGGCCCGAAGCCAGATCTGGCCCGTTAATTGTTCGCCCAATATTTGGGCCCATTTGCGGCCGAAGCCAGATCTGGCCCGTTAATTGTTCGCCTAATATTCGGGCCCAACTACAGCCTAGTGACTTTCGGCTTGTTAGAGGCCTGATGTAGACATGGGCCCATTTCATCCCGGTGTGACTTTTGACCTGGGAATGGCCCGTGCTGCCCATGGGCCATATATGGTCCGACGGGACATCGGGCCCACTAACAGCCCGTGCTAAAGGTGGCAACAGTTAAGCCCAACATGACTTTGGGCCTGTTAAAGGCCTGTCACGTAATTCGGCCCGTTGATGCCTATACTAAGCTTTCGGCTCTTAAAGGCCCATGATATCAGTCGGCCAACTAAGGCCCGAGATATGTTTCAGCCTGGTAACGGCCCGTGAGCTAACTGGGCCCATAACGGCCCGGTCTACATTTCGGCCTGCTGAAGGCCCGTCGACGACTAGTGAAAACTGAGGCCCAACATGCATTTTGGCCTGCTAAAGGCCCATGGTTTCATCTCGGCCGTAACAGGCCAGTACAATATTCAGCCTGTTAATGGCCCAACACTACCTGGGCCGAACTAAGCGCTGGGTCGACAAAAGGCCCAACTAAAATATAGGCCGGTGTAAGTTTGGGCCTGGCATAATGTGTGAAGGCCCCAATCATTCGGGCCCAAGAAAGACGCAGGCCGACCCAATTGTGGCCCACTAAAAACCTGGCCCATTATCGAATGTTTCGGCCTGGTTGACTACATCTAATTTTTTTCAGATAGCGAATGATGGCAGTAACTAGTAGGAATTAAGAACAAACCTACTCTACACAATAAAGAAATTACGGCATAGTAACTAAGAATAAACCTACACTATACAATAAAGGATTTAAGGTATATTACATCCACTTGGCATCGAAGTTCGCCACCAGTGATCATAAAGCGCAACGAAGAAGCAGATTACAAAAACTGGGCACCATTGCAGCGTAAGAAAATAATACTGAACCGAGACCACTTCCAAGACAGTTCAAGAAAGGTTAGCCTTGCGGGGGAACTACTACGCAAGCTGCTGAGCAAGGCTGTGAGACCGGCCTAGCATGTCGGTCCTAGCTTCCAGGTGTAGCTATTTAGCGATGAGGTTCTCATTGGTGTTCTCCGCAATCTTTCTTAGAGATAGGACTTCAAGTCGAAGTTGAGTTGCAGAATGCCTTTCTGCTAGAACTTGGGACTGAAGAAGTCGAACTGATTCAGACAACGAATTCTGTGAGCTTGTCTGACTGTTAGTCTCAAGTAACTTGAACACTGCATCAAGACAAGACTTTGGGGTTGTCTCACTATCTTCAAGATCTTTTGCCTTCTTTGCTGCAATATATGTTGGGTTTGTCTCACAGCCTTCAGCAGACTTGTGCATACCATCAGGCATATCACCCTGAAACAAAGCAGAGAGATGACAGGTTTTGCACGTGTATAAACAAAGATGATAACTGTTCTGTCAATTCTATCCAATTTCAAATTAGAAATTAAAGAGTAAGTTCAAAATATCAATAGCATAATTTGGCATTGTTCATAATGCGGGGAGCTTCACCACACTACTGGATTACCATGTCAACATAACAAGCATAGATGAAGGGCAAAGAAAATCATTGTATCTATTGTGGATAATGTGCATGGCATGTTGTTCATATCATCAGCCACATCAGTAAGATAAAACAGGAGATGACAAGGTGCAAACATGGGCTGCTTCACCACACACTGGATTATAGATCCACAAAACCAAGCATACATATAGGGAGTATTAAGTAATGTGCATGGTATGAATAAGAAATTTGGTTTTACAAGTAAAACTTAGAACTTATGGTTCTTACGAACATGCATTTTGGTAGAAACAGCAAACTAAACAGTAGGAAACGATAGGGAGTATGAGCAAGTTAAACAACAGTTGAGGATAAAGGCTTTAGAAGGACTGACTTACATTAACAGTTAACACCGACTTATAATGCCCTTCTCCATGTCAAGGGAAGGATAACTCAAGAATTTCAGCACAGAATCTTCTTCATAAGCATTGCCTGTACTCTACATTTTGTAGAGAGTAATTATAGATATGATAATACTGGAAGGGATAGAGGATAATGAAGATAAGATGCAGATTGATGCTACATAATCAACTACTAATCCCTGGAAGTACAAGCGTTATAGGACAAAATGTACTGACAAGAGCAATGGGCTACACTTCTGCACTGGCATTGTCTGTGTATTCTACTTGTTGGTAAGATTAAATATAGATCTGATCTTTTTTAGTAAATGGTGGGCGAGGGAGATAAGATGCAGAATGCTACAAAATGAACCAATTTCTCTTCCCATAATACAAGAGTGTTTTGAACATTGGTGTACTCTACAAACGTTCTTATATTATGTGACGGAGGGAGTAGCTGTTAATGTAAGTACAGTGATAGACCACGTTCAGTCCTTACAAGAGGACTGCAGAGCTAAACCTCTTCAAAAGCATTGGGTTGATTCTAAATTTGTGTAAGAGTCCATATTGATCTTATAATGTCCATCGAATGGGTGATTACGAGGCTAACATGTGCAATGATGCTACATAATCAAACAACTATTAAAGTAAGTATGGTCATACAGGGCAAGAGATACTCACGAGAGCAATGTAGTGTGTAGTATAGTTGCGAGATTCTGTGGTCCCTTGAGAACGAATGTTCTTCCGCTAACAATTTTCGTACAAGTGAGACATTAAGGCAAATGCAGAAATGTAGTTCAAATTGTGATGTGATATCATAGACAGTACCTTACGCTGTAGCCGAGACCAATGTGTAACAAGATTATTCCAGTCACCGTCGGATAAATGTAGCACCGGAGACTTTACAGAAATTTCGTTTAGAGGCTTGCCATCGAAGTGCGCTTGCCTCAGGTAGGAACGATACTTCATCAATGAGTGCTTGAAAAGCGCAACCAACTCTTGCTCGTCATCACAATCCAGTTTGCTCCTCGCCTATTTAAAAGAATGAAATCTTGTTCTTCTGTCAGCAGAAACATATGCAGTAATGACCATGAATAACATTAGTACATCACTTACGCGTAAGTTGCGGAGGAAGACTGGAAATTGTTCTGTGTCTACGGTATAATCTTTCCATGAAGGAAATATGCGCACAAAGTTCCTGACAACAACATAAGCTTCGTCTTCTAAACTGGGAAGAAATGGAATAGGGGTCCTATTTGCTGCAATTGGGGCTCTCTCTGGCGAAAAGGGATTTGGCAACTGGATTTGGTGTACTCTTTGCTGGAATGGGGGTTTTGCATCGTACAGGTGGTGCTATGTCAACTGGCATATCATACTGTTTGCTGCAGTTGGGGTCTGCTGAGTTGGGGCATCAGAAATGACCAGTGTAGTAGGGCTAGAGTCTGCTAGAGTTGGGGTATTTTGTGGGTCAGGTGATATTGCAACTACACCTAATGGGCTATTTGATTTATCAGGTGCTACTACCTTTTCCAAATACTTTTCTTGTGCTCCTCCACGATCAGCAATCGCCCTCTTCCTTTTGAACGTCTGATACACAAGAACAACATTTGAATGGATAAATATGGTATGATGATAGATGGAATATGTACTAAAAATGGATAGGCAGGGCGTATTCACATACACGATGTGTAAACTAAGCTAATGGCAGTTCAACAAAGTAGAAGCAATGCAAATCATCAGTTGCAAGATATGTGCGAGCAATGTAACCTTGGAAAGTTAGAGCAAGTACCTTGATGGGTGAATAAGATAGGGCATCTTCCTCTGACTCCTCCACTATGGAGCTACATTGACTTAGGTCTCCCTCTAGCTCAGAATCACTGTTAGGATCATATTCTGAGCATGAATCTGTAGGTGGAGAGTGTTTGCATTGCATTACATCCAAACTTGATTTCAGTCCCTTAATGCCAAGTTTGACAGCCATGGCATTGTTCTGCTTTATTCTTTTCATGCGCGCAAGGTCATAATCATTATGATGCTGTTCAGAATCTGAGATTCATGAAAACATAAAAAGTAATCAGATTATCTATGGAATGCATTGCGGATTCAACTCGGAGAGTGTCTCCCTATAAACCCATGTATATGCAAAGTTCACCTCCCCAACCGTGCTGACCAGACCACACACAGAAATACAAACCCCTTATGTCTCTATAACAGACAGGCACACATTTCAAAACTGAAGTAGGAACATTAGAATCATATGAAATTCGTATTTGAACAAATAAACTAAGCAATTATGAGTGGCGTAATGTTTAGCTTCAAGGGTGGAGTGTTGGTAGTGCGACACAAAGCAAGTAGGCAGATTGTATTCCATGTAAAAGATCGAAACCTATGTAAAAGCTAGAAATGACACTTTCTTTCTATACAATGCAGTGTTCGTTACCCACACATGATGGAAGAGATCACATAGAGAAATACTATTCACTCAGGTCTATGGTTCCAGTATTTAGAAACAGGGTGGTCCACCCTAAGGCAAGCATAGATGTAGTGAATCAATCATTTACTTGTGAGCTTATTAGGACAAGTATGCAGAATTGTAACTGCAGTAAGAGACCGTCCAAAATCTGAATGAAGAAGTTTGTCTAGCACTTATTGTTTGCAACTAATCGATGTGAATAATTGGATATTATATCGAATGAGTAAGAAAGACAAGTAAAATTATCAACAAACCTGGCTTGCAGTAGTAATCTGGGTCAATGTCACTACGACCAACAATCCAAAATGACTAGTTTCTGTTCCGAGGGCCGGAATTTTGAAAACCCTGTGAACTTTAGAGGTACTAAAGATTACTGAAATACATCTAAACCATTAAGTGTAGGTAGCACTGAGCACACAACAAACCCTAATGATAGTCCTGCCTAATGAGTAATAATCAATTAGAAAATGGGTGATGAGGAGTGGCTGCTGAGTGTTGAGGACGTATCTCAGGATAAATCGGGTTGGCTTGGTGGGTGCTGCACGCTTGAGCCCTGAACGGACTGGGAAGGTAGGCACGGCGGCGCGCCCGGGCAGCGGTGACGCTGTTGGGCGAGCGGCTCCTGGCCTCCTGTTAGTCTGGCGTCTCCTCCTAGAGTCATGCCGTCCGGGGATGGCAAGTCGCCGGCGAGGCAGGCAGCTGGGGGCGAGTAGAGATCGGAAGCGCGCAACAGAACAGAGGGGAATAGGGGCCTGGGACGACCCAAAATCCCAAGGTGGGCCGGCCCACCGTGGGCACCCTGTAGAGATACACACCCGAGCGGCGAACATGCATTTTCGAAACTAATTTAGGAACATTTAGCTGACCAATTAAACAACTCTGTTTTAATAATATCAGATTCATATTTGAACATCTAAGCTTGTTTAGCTTGATGCGTGGAGCAGTGTTATTATGACACGAAGCACGTATTCTGATCGTATAGTGATCATAAAAGGGGGAAACTCTAAGCATATTTTTTTAGCAAAAGAGGGGTTTCCCTCCGATTTCTATTAAAGAAACCACCACGGAACCAACATGATCAATTAAACCCTAAGCATGATCAATTAAACAGTATTATGGCTGTGCCATGGCAGATTTGAAGTTGCAAACAAGAGAAATGATATTTAGCATCCATTGTTTGCTTCGAACTAAGAACTAAATTCTAAGAGCTGAAAAGAAAGTAGAGTAACAAAGTTAAGATCTATTTTCTGGTTGAGATCAAAAAGTTGAGGAGATATGAAGTACCACCTCTCTTGCGGCGCCGTGTAGGCATCGGGGGTGCAATGGCTGTCGGTGGCGTTGAAGCAGATCTACGACCATAGACGAGTGCATCGGGGGATAAGTCCCGTTGCGGTGGAAGAGAAGGTCGTGTGAGCGGCCCCGACAAAGAGGACGACGGCGCCAATGAAGTGAGAGGACGCGATGCAAGGCTATTGGTCCGTCACCGTGGATGAGAAACATCCATCTCTAGCAGTGGATGACACGGTCTTGGTAGGCGCTCCGGCATGGTGGAGGATGGTGGCGATGGATGTGGTGGAGGACGGCGGCGATGGATGGGGTGGCGGATGGAGGCTGGTGTGGGGATGGGGTGTTCTAGCGCGGACGGTGTATGAATGGGAAAATGGAGGGAGAGGTACGAGGAACCATGTTTTTGGGACACGCCTGTCTGAAATATGGCAAAGTTACGAACTTAGCCCCCATTTAAAATTTGGATGTCTCGTCGGTTGGGGATAGGACGGTAATCTCGCATCTCGCAAATATTTGCCCAGAGCGATTTCGGGCGAGGAGAGGGTGGTTGGAGCCCATGGTTGGCGCCCACGGTGTATGAACGGGGCTGACAGGTAGGGCGGTTGTGTCACGTCTGAGTGAAGTTACAAACCTACCCCTATTGAAAATATTTGCCAACATCGATTTCGGCCGAGTCGAGTTTGTTTTGCCGCCCACCGTGTATGAATGGGGAATGGAGGGAGAAACAGAGGTCTTTCGGACAAGCTTGAATCAAATGTGTTTTGCCGCCCATGTTTGACGCCCACCGTGTCAGAATGGGCTCAGAGGCGGTCGTGTCACGTCTAATTGAAGTTACTAACCTACCCCTATTTAGAGTAGTGGAAATCGGGCCGATGGATTGTCCGTGTAATGGGTAGACAGTAATTTCCATCTCCCAAACACTTGGCTTCGGGCAGCCGACGTGGGAGTGGACATTTTGCAGCTTCTTTCGAATTTTGGGACAATAAGCATCCACGTTTACCCTGGCAACTAAATTCGAATCCATTTTGTATTCCTATATGAATCTTTATAAATCGTTCTATGTGTTTTTATATATCTTCAAAAGGACGACGAAGATGTATTCCACTGTCATATATGAATATGGTTTACAAATGCCGATACTCAAATTCAGAAACTAGTATCCAGTTTAAGGTGAATTCGAATATTTGGAACACTTAATGTCCAACTCAAATTTCACACGCAACATAATGTGTACTCCCATTTAGATATGTACACAAGCGATGTATCAAGATTCAAATACCGAGTCAATCAACCAAGAATGTACAGAACTAACAGACATATAAACACTTATAGAGTATATGGATGAATAATATCAACTAACATACATAAGCCAGACCGCTGTACTTTTTTTGGCTACAACAACATCTTTTTTTAGCCAACATCTTGGCCCTTTCCGATGCGTGCCACTTATGGTTCATCTATACTACTACTATTGCTGAATGCACATTCAGCCCGATTGGCATATTTGTAGGTCTGGCACAACAATCCAAATGAAATGTCTCCGAGTCTTATCAATTAATATAGACTTGTGCTCAAATAAATTACAAACCAAAAAACAAAAAAATATATTACATGATCTCTAAAACAAATGGTTTGATTGATTACATGAACAGACAACACAAAGGTTATTCAACTATGGAAAGAACATTTCACCTATGATTTACCAAGTAAGAATTTAATTTCCTTTTTTCCTTCAAGACCTTAACAATCTGGTCAGTCTCAGCTTGCTTCGTTTTGAAATTCACCAAATATTTAATGGTTGTCCTGAGTACTGCTTGTAATTGTGTTGTTTGCTTCCTCAACATGTCAACTTCATCTCTAAGTGCAGAAGCAGAATCTCTTTCTACCACTAGTTTAGCCTCTAGAGCATCAATAGTTAGCAATTCATAATGCACGATTGGGCCGGTGCCACTGCTGTGGGATGATGCAACGTCCATGGGGACCTCTGTCTTTCATCTTGGGCTAACCTGTTTTGCCATTAAAGTTCCGATTGGATTCAGAAAAGTTGAAGTTAGCAAAACATCTCAACTGGGAGTTATAACAACAAACCAGTTAAACAAACAAGGAATTAAAGAGTTTCAATTGGATGCTGAAAAGTACTCGTTATTAACATCATTGTAACCCGCTGTTGCAGCAGCAAAGCAGTTAAACAAACAAGTAGATATTTAAGTTAAGGCAAACAGGTAATTCTTAACAGTAAGTATCAAACACATAGATAGGCGCAGTCTACAATATGATTAATAGGCTGTGCCATTATGTAATCAGTAGCAAACTAAATTAAGCCAAGCAACGTAATTGAACAATTTTGCAATAAGTGGCTAACTAAAATTCCGAGAAGCAGGTAACTAAACTTACGCTAGTTCTTTGTACAGGCACACTGCAACTTATTTTTCGCTTACAAGGTTGTACAAAGGAGTCCATGGCATCAATTGCTTGGATACGCAGTCCCAATACTTCTTTCTTCCCACACTGCATGGGTAAGTCGAATGGTTAATCTGGTAAGATGGTGCGTCCTTGATACGTTATGCGAGGACGTGTAGTCAGACTAGTTGTAGCCAAACACATCACACTGGCTTTTACTATATATTTCATGCGATTACTTTTGGCATATCAAGATCTAAGCAATCTACAATAGGATGAAAAGAGTGGCATCCTTCACATTATTGGCGAACTCAGTTCATAGAAACAAGCAATTCAACCATTCTGTGGGTAAATCAAAAGCACCACTGGAATATTTCTCACTATCCAATCATACACGCAAAAAGGGGCGACGCCCCCATAGGGGCTGGTATGGGCGGCCGCCTCAGGTGTCTGGAAAGTGTGCACCTAGTTTGAGTCGTCCAGGTTGGCCCATGCTAGTTTTGTTCGCCCCAACGCACGAGCAGGCAATGTCAAAAATAAAGAAAAATGTTTCAATTTGGATGCGCCAATAACATAAGTGCAAGGCAGGCCCTATAGCAGGCTCGCGTCCCAAACGAGCGCCTCCCATATCAATCGACAGCAGGAAAAATCCCAATTCATTCGCTCCAGCCTCCAGTCTGGTTTGCTCCTAACCTAGCCACCGCTGGACAGACCGACACAGTACTTCCTTGCGCCATCGTTGGAGGGCGGTCGCCGGGCTTCAAGCAAACGGAAGGACAAGAAGATGAAGATCCAACCCTAGGTGTAGCCTGCGTGGGAGGCAGCGGCGACAACACGGGCATGGCATCGAGCTTGCGCAAACGGACAGTTGCAGCTTGCAAGAGTAGCATGCGCAACGAGTAGGTACATCACATCCCTGATTAAACCTGACGGTATTGTAAAACTACTTGTATGTAGGGAATCTATGAGAAAATGAAACCAATTTCTACTTATTTTATAAATCCCCCAATCAATATTGAACTGACTGAATCTGGTGTATCTAATCATGTTTCCGGGGCAAACATACAAGCTCATGTTGTTCTTGAGCCTGAAGTGTCTAATGAACAGACTGCTAATGAAGGATTTGATGCAAAGATTTTACATGCTCCTGGTGATGAACATATAGTGTCTAATGAGGGATCTAATGCAAGCATTTTGCAAGCTCATTGAAGGATTTAGTGTTTAATGATGATCTACTATGTTGAGAGAGACAGAGATTTGCAGGCATTGATGACAAGCAAATTATAGTGCATTTTCATAGCTTGAGGAAACGTCGAGGCCATCTACCAGAAAGTCCCCATATCATGAAAACATAGCATAAATACTTTTCTAATCTGTTGTTTGAAACTATTGGCATACTTGTGCATGATAGATATATTGATATGCAGTTTGCGCACTGGTTATACGTGCAATTACACTTCGATATTTTCAGCCAGAGAACGAATAATTCAGGCAGGTACAGACCATGTTTGTAGTCCTTGTACACCATGTTGCATTTTGTGTTTTTTGGTGCTTGCATCATTTAGTGTTTATAATCTGAACTACTTTGGATCATTAGCTGGTTTTCAAAGTGCATGTAGCTTCACATTTCTCAAGTTATGTTGATTTCCGGAGTGCAAGTGCCTTTGTATTTTTTAAGTTAAAGGTTCGCCTTTGGTAACTTGAGTTTGTGGATCAGCCACTTCACACAAATCATACACAAATGCCAATACGAATTAAATGAAATGCAGGGACTTACTGTAGCTCGTTGTACAGGCTCGCTGCAGCTCTACTTGCGCTTGGGATGTTCCATGTACAAGTCCATGTTACCACTTGCTTGGATGTGCAGGCCTTGTGCTCCTTGCATCCCCCTCTGCATTTTTGACACGGCGAATGGTTGATCAAATAAGAGGAATCGACCTTGATGTTGTACCGGAGGACAGATACTTACAAGGTTATACGGATGTGCAGGATGTGTACCAGATCCCGTAGCCCCGTCATGCTTCGCTAAAAATGGGTTTTCTTGTTTCAGATGATATCTCCAGAAGAAATAAGAGTTAAAGTCAGAGTTGCATAGGCGTGTAAGCTAAGAGAGCAGTGAAAGGATATCCAAACATCGTCGGAATAGTGCACAAGGGAGTGATGTGTGGATACCTAGTTCGGGCCGGCGTTTGGGCATGCTCGCCTAGCTAGAGTGCGGGTCACTTCATAGCCGTTGAGGGTGATGCGCTGGCGTTGGCTGGCCGCGCACGGATGCAGATCTTGAGTGGCAGCGGAGCGCTACCATGTGGTGGACGAGACCGTTGGTGAAGCCCCAACGACCTCGGGGGGCGGAGGTGCGACGATGTGCTCGGTGAAGTAGCCCCGGTGAGCTAGGAGACAGTGTTGGTGAAGCGCACCTGATGCGGTGGAACTCGGTGTCTGTGAGGCACGTCGGTTGCGGCGGCCGACGTTGTCGGTGGACCACCCAGTGCGGCGGAGGAGGGCGTAGATGAGGTAGCTCCGTGCGGTGGTAAAGCGCGACCGTCGTCTTCGTCGTCGTCGTCCGGCACAGAGGTGGGGAACGGTGGGGAAAGAGACGAGACGAGGGGATTCGAGGGATGGCGGCGAATTAGGGATTTGAGCAATCTGGGCGCGGAAGGGGACGTGGAGAAGAGAGATTTTGCAGGGCTAGAATTGGGGCCGCCAGATATTTCAATCCGAAACGTGGAAGCGCGAACTTATATTGTCGTCATCCTTTTTTGGGGGGGAGGGGGGTGGGTGGCCGGGTGCTACGCGTCCGCCCGACACACGCGACCACCCCGACAGGACTACGCTTCGGCGCCTTAAGGCACCTGCCTTTGTGTCCATGACATGTGGGCCCAACAGGTGGCTGGTCCACATGTCAGTCACCCAAGGGCTGTTGCCTTTAAGGCACCGAAGCAGCGTCCACCCCGACAGAACCCTGGTCTGCCTGGTGCGCCTACATTTGAGAATTCAAATGAATCTTCTTTCATTTGCAAACGAATCTTTATGTATTACCATGCCCGTGTTTTCCTTGCAATAATTAGTCATTCGAAACGAGATACTCCATCCCTTCATTTTTGTAAGTCGTTTCAGACAACTTAAAATGAATTGTTTTGCACATTGTCTGAAATGTCTTCAAGGTCTTATAAAAGTGAACATAGGGAGTACTATAAATTAATTAATGAGGAGTTATTTGAAAAAAAATCGAAATGGTACCCACGCTAACGTGGATTAGAGTGTGTCACATAATTAGTTATTTGAATTAGAGTGTGTGTCACGTAGTTAGTTATTTGAATTAGAGTGTGTGTCACGTAGCGATCTCCAATTCTAACGTGGATTTCGCATTTCACTATATCCACGCTACTTTTTAATACAAATTCATATGTATATGATGAACACCATGGTAGTGAGAAAACTTTTGGATGGATTCAAACATATGACCTACAAAATAGCACAACAAATTGAGCCAATGTCAACTTTTCGAAACTTAGTATGGCACGAATTCGAAATAATTACCTGTATGCCTGGTCCTCGGTTCCAATCTTACAATGTACACCGAATTGAAACATCGATATTAAGTCTCGTACTATGTACATTCAAATGTTTTTTTTGTCCCCCCCCCCCCCGCGTGCACAAATGCTACATACTTCCTGTATCGGT
>NC_041383.1:326081589-326098443 GCF_002162155.2 Triticum dicoccoides | reverse complement strand
TCAATCTTCCTCTCCTAACCACCTTAGCAAGCTATCGGTTTCCAACACACGTTCATTCTTTCTCTCCATGTTTCGATCTCTAAGTCTCTCAACTACACAACCCGTTTTTCCACTCCTGTTACCAAATGTATTTACCTCACACACCCGCCATTGCACCCCATGCCGAGCTCTCTCTCTCCCCCTCTCCCTCTCACCCTCTCGTGCTAAATACATGCATTGCCTATCTAGCCCCCCAACCTCTCGTGCACACGAACGCACGTTGTATATCTAGGTCACTCCCTCGAGGCTGTCTCACTCTTTCTTCCGCACGGCAGGCCACACTCTCTCAATCTCGCTCTCTTTATCTGAGTCTCGTTTAACCTTGTTTTCTTTCACACACAAATGATATATCTCCCTGTTCGGGCCTCGATCGACACACTCTATACTCTCTCACGCAGATTGTCTATCTAGGTCAGTCCATCCAAGTCACCGCCACTCTTTCGACCTCATGGTGGGCCACGCTCACTCAATGTCTCTCTCTCTCTCTCTCTCTGTGTGTGTGTGTATGTCTCCATTTACCTCGCTCTTTCTCGGACAAAAATGATATATCACCATGTTTGAGCCCAATTCGACCTATTCACATTGTATACTCTCTCACGCACATCGTCTATCTAGGTCACTCTCTCCAACCCGTCTCACTCTTTCGATCGCACGGCGACCCTATGTGATCTGTTGACCTTGCTTCCTCCCATGCACAAAATATATCTACACATCTGTGACTGGATCATCTCTCAAGCTCTATCTTACAGCCCTCACCCTTACCAAAAGCTCAGTCGGACAATATCTCTCCGGAGCATATATATTTGTTCAATGAATGTCGGACCACACTCACTTTGTCTCTCTATCTATATGTCTCTCGATTGAGCTCGCTTTCTCATACCGTATCTTCCACGCGTTGAAGCTACAACCTCTCCATCCCTCGCAAAGCCGGAGCTATTTACATTGCGAGGGGCACTCCAACCTTGGATTAATTTGTGTAGGCATTTATTCCGGTCGGTTTAGATTATATTTTCGTAGCATTCGGCCCACAACTACTCCAAACACCGTTGCAACCCACGCAACTCCCCTAGTTGATTTCCCTCTAGCTCGGTCATCGCTCTCTTGCACGTCCTTTCTCACCTTCAACATCGCACCATGGTATTATTGAAAAAACTTTGTTGTTCTCTTTAATTATTATAAATAAGCTACAAAACTACACACGATAGTCCACTTGGAATGGAACAAATTTCGACCCACAAATTAAAGTGCTACAAACTACACACCAAGGGGCCCACATGTCATGAAACAAATTTGAACCCATATACAAATTAAAAAATAAAGGATGAGGATCGAACATGCGACCGGGCCTTCAAGCCGCACGTCAATAGGCAACATACGTAGAATAGCAATGTTTGTTGTACCCCCTTTGTTCACATAATGTTTTTATATTACCACAGCCTCATTAATGGATAACATGTAATATTATTTTTAGCACTATTCGCCTTCACTTACTGGTGGGTTCCATGTGTGCTCTCTCTCTCCTCCCCTTCTGCGTTTAGACGCACGGGCAAACAGGAAGAACTCGCGGGCGATGTTGCCGTTGACCATATCTAGACGCGTTCACAACTCAAAAGTCACGGCACCAGTTTCACGTACTAGCAGCACTAGTCAGTGTGTACGTGCAATGCACGTTAATTTGGAAGTATATTAAGTGCATGCGGATATTAACTACTAGGATATTATTTGTGTGTTGTCATGTGATTAGCACTATTTTTGGCATGAAATTAACTGCATGCTAAACGTGTTGAGCGCTCGACATTGAAGCAGTCTAGGTCATTGGATGACAAGGAATACATGTGGCTTGATGACGTTTTATATTTAATTTGATACGGCCCTAGCAGAACATTCAATCGATCAAACCATACATTTTGTTCAGTTTGACTCCAACTTTAAATTATACGACGATCGATATAAAATAAACGGAAATGATAAACGTTTGGATTCTAAGCATGGCAATCCGAATGTTTTTCATGGCAAATTTAGATTACGTGGCAGCAGCGGGGGCGTCTCGCGGTGGGAAGCGGCTCCTCTGCCGTGCTCTGTGTGTCTTCGGGCCACTGACCAACGGCGACGGCGGCGTCTTGCACTGTTGTTGGTGTACTCCTGGACGTTAGCCTAGCTTCAAGGAAGGCCAAAATGTTCTGGACTTCGGAGCGAGTCAACTGGCGGGAGGAGGCGACTGGTGTTGGTGCAAGGAAGCGGTCGACGGCGGCCATCCATGCCGCTGAGGGGGGCACTGGCACCTGCGCGGGGACAGGCGCTGTCAACGGCGCGGCGGAGACGTTCATGTGCATGGGCACCGGCACGGGCGCGCACGTCAGTGCACGCACAGGCGCATGCGCTGGCAGGTGCACGGGCACCGGCACGGGCGTGCGCGTTAGTACACGCGCAGGCGCATGCGCTGGTAGGTGCACGGGCACGTGAAAGTCGGCGGGGACCTCGTGGAACCCCATGGCATCAAGCTCGGCGACAATGTGCGGCTCCCAGCCCATCAATGCAATGGGGATGGGCTCTAGCGCAGTCGGGGCGACGGGAGCCGGAACGGGAGCGGGGACAGGCGCGGCGTCTTCCCGCAAGGCCAGTTCAAGCTCGTCCCAAAGCGCCTTATGTTCTTGAGACTCCGGCTGGGTGTCTTCCTCATGAAACTGGAACACTAAGGGCAGACCATCGTGATGCGGCATGGCGTATGTTTAGGTCAGGCTAGTTGGAGGTAGACGACACGAGAATCGGAGAGGAAGAGAGAGGATTGTAGCGATACCGGGTAGTGCGGGGTTGATTTTAAACTGCGGCGCCGGCGACATTAAAAGTGGGAGCAGTTGGGACGACGGTGGGCAGCGGAGCCTGGTCAAAGGGCTCGCCTCCGGGTGAGTCTGCACAGCGGTCTGCTCGCATGCCTCCCTGACAGCCGGCGCAGCGGTCTGCTCGCACGCCTCCCGTCGACTCACACGCTTGCTGGGACGACACCTGCCGATGAGAAGCGGGCACTCGTGGCGGCACGTAAACGCCCACGGTTTCAATAGTGAAAGCGTTCGCCTTAACGTGACAGGTCTTTTCCCTCAAAAAAAACGTGACAGGTCTTTGTTCCAAAATACCTTGGCTCTTTATTTGTGCAACTTGTCATAAGCAGCTTGTCTCGAATTGAAGAAAAAACTTACGAAGTAATATTTGTGCCATATCACGTGACCATGCTCAGTTTCAAGAATTTATGCTCCCTTTTGGATTTTCTGAAATTTAAGACCCAGGATTCGAAACAATATCATAACCTGCATCATGCAATAAATTTTCAAGCCGTACATCTGTCCTGTTGTATTTCTTAAGAAAGGATTTGGTTAAACATTTTTCTTAGTTAAACCTCCTTTCGGGTTTATAGGGCTCAATTCAAAAATCTCACCAACCAAGGTAGATGGTGAGTGGTGGAACAATTGTTGTAGTTTGCAAAACCACTCAAATAATGCGCTTGTTTTCCTCAAAAATTGTGTTTACGAATGCATTAATTGCAATGCATGCATGCATAAAGTACATGCATTGGTCAATTTTCTCTTAATACTTGCATGTAATGATTTATTGCACCTTGAAATCTGAACATGTGATGGGGAACAACCAAATTGAGACTTATAAAATGGGAAAACTAAATTTTTAAATAAGCCCTATAAACCGGAAAGGATAATCCCTCCGTACCAGTGCATTGCCTGATATATTAACTCAAGTACTAGGCACTAACAAAAAAAGTACTAGGCACGAACAAACGGGCTCAATTCTGTGCTCATCCTGGTGTAGTAGTAGTAGTACTAGGCAATGCAGTTGATGGGTGACATTGACGAGCGGCAACCGAGGGAATTGAACCGTGCTCGACACGGTAGGTAATGTTGTCTAGTTACTAAAGCATCCCTCCGTTGTTCGTCGGTAGTCATTATGGACCGGGGACATGAGGGGGCTGGAATTCTGGCCGCCATATATTTCGACTTGAAACGCCGAGGCTCGACTGTTTAGGGTTGCCTAATGTGCATACCACGCACGCCACCAAAGGACGCGAGCCCGTTTTTTAGGATGAACACGAGCCAAGGTCTGGCTGGTACGCCGTTGGGTCCTACCATTTGAGAATACGAAAGGAACCTTTTAAATTGCCGAACGAATCTATGTGTATTACAATACCCGTATTTTCCTTGCAAATACTAATCTCAATGTGGTAATTGATTTATGACGAGTCGTTGAATTAGAGTGAATTTGTGATATAGTGATCTCAACGTGGATTTCACATTTCATGATATCCCTAGTAAGTTTTCCAATGAAAATTCAAATTTAAAAGATGAACAATATGGAGGTGAGAAAACTTTGTATGTATCAAGCATATGACCACACACACACACACACACACACACAGACACACAAGCACGAACACAACAACAATCCAATAAGTATAGTGCATCTATTTTTCCAACCCATGCATGGATGACACGAGTTCAAAAATACACCTTCTATTCCTAAATATTAGTCTTTTAGAGAGTTCAACAAGTGACTACATACGGAGCAAAATGAGTGAATCTAGACTCTAAAATATGTCTATGTACATCCGTATGTGCCAGTCCATTTGAAGCCTCTAAAAAGACTAATATTTAGGAACGAAGGGAGTAAAATGTAAGACATCCATGGTCCTCAGTTCAATATTTAAAATGAACATGAAACTGAAACATGAATATTAAGTCTAGTACTACAGTACATGCAAATGTTGTGTTTAGGCGGAGCTATGATTGTCGGGGGTCAACCCCTCGACCTTAGATAAAACTTTGGAGCTCTGTTTAGGGTTGTTTAGATTATATTTGTTCCCACCCTCCCAACCACCGATTGGTTGTGCACCCCCCACCCCTCCTCCCCGGGAGAATATCATGTGCCCCCATACCTTACATGCTATATGCCGATACGAGTTGCTTGGAGCTTGTAGATCTGAGATATATCAGCTCACATGATGTGTCTTAATTTTTTAGCAGGAAACCTTGATGGGTTTGAGAATTGCAAACAATTTGTACAAAAACTACTTAGATGCCCTTTGATCCCATATCCAACGACCTCGAAGCTCGTATCACCGTAGCATCTAAGATGAAGGAGGACATCATATTCTCCTGTATGTAAGAATATCATGTGCCACCACACCTTAGATGCTTTGGTGATACAAGCTCTTTGGAGGCGTTGGATTTGTGACCCAACACCTCCTCGGTGGTTCGAATGGTTTTTTGCAGAAAAGCCCCAAAAGAGTTCGGCCACTGCTTACAAGCACAAAGACTGCTCAGATGCCATTGGATCTCAGATCAAATGACCTCCAAGATCATATCACCGTAGCATCCAAGCTACGATAGCACCTTATGTTTTCTCGCATGGGAGAGTATGAGGTGCTCCCGCACCATAGATTCTATGGTGATACGAGTTCACTGAGATCTAACGGCCCATAGTAGGAGGTTTGAATGTTTTTGCAATATACGGCTGATAGAGTTTGGGAAATGCGCAGAAAGTACAAGTACTATGCATGTGCCATCTGATCACTGATCATACGACCTAGATGCTCATATCACTGTAGAGGGTAATTAAGCTACGGGGAGCACCTAATATTAGCACCGGGGAGCCGTTGGATCGAAGATGTAGCGGCACACACGAGGCCTGAATGTTTTGTTTTCAAAAAAAATTGGAGAGTTTGGAAATTGCGCATAATTACAAAGACTACTCCCAAGCCATTGGATCTCACTTCCAACAGTGTAAAAACTCGTATCACCATAGTATCTAAGCTGCGGGGTGGATGTGATATTCTATGCCACTGTCATTTTTGTTCGTAAACTTGCAAAATACGTGTAACTCGTGTTGTTACTTGTCTAACCGCGCAAAGTGTTTGTTCAAAAAAACCATCCTACAATGAAATATCGGAACAACACACGGGGGTCCCACTTGTCATTAATCAAATTTGGACCTAAAACTAACGAATCTGAAAGACGAGATTCGAACTGGCAACCTGGACTACAAAGCGTAAGTCGATAGCCTGAAAAAACGAACGGTTGTTGGCTTTGTCTCATAACTTGATTTTATACAGTACTTATGTTGAGTAGAGTAGAGGGAGTGCCTCGTCAACACGTGCATGACCGTTGTATCACTTACGGGTGGTCCCAGGTCTGCGATCTCAATCTTTCTTCTCTCCATCATCTAACCTTTGCACGGGCACACACGAAGAGCGGCGCTAGCTTGTTGTGGTGTTATTACAACTAAAAAAAGCTTGGAAAATAGAAGAATCGCCTAGAACAAGAGACGTTGCGGCTGGTCGAGACGGAGCTAACCGTGCCACGTTTGCATGATGAAGCTGTGTGGCTAGTGGGGTGTTTTTGACCGACTGGCTGGGTCCCGAGGTCGAACCATAGGTACTACGTCTGATACAGTATATTTTTACACGAACATTTTTCCTCCGTGCTGAGACGTGGCACACCCTACCGCGCGGTTTCGGGGTCCTCCCGGGTGGTGCACGCATATATTCTTCCTGACGTGGGACGCCCTACCGCGCGTTTTCTGGGTCCTCCTCGGTCGTAGCGCCGAAGCAAGTAAATGAGTCGTCAAATCACGAAAGACCACCTTTCCCGCCGAGTACATCACTGAAGCACGGTGTCTAGCTAGTTGGGCTAGTTCAACCGATTAGCTAGGCCGCCGCCACATTTGTTTTTTCACCCCTTTTTTTATCTACTTCCCGGCAGGTAAATTTAAATATCCACCGCGGCGTTGCTCTGGTGTTTGGGTGCGGCAGGATTTTAAATTTTTTGATTGACGGGAGCAGGCGCGGCAGGATTTTAAATTTTTTGATTGACGGGAGCAGGCGCGGTAGCAATTAGTCATAATGACTCTACCTGTAAAAACCCACTGCTCCCTGGTGTGAGAAGTCGTCAACTGGTGTTTTACCGTGGTGAAAACCAAAAGATTCCCCGCTCCTCGGCTGGCTCCCTCTGCCTTCCCGTAGATTGCATTGCCTTTCAGCCGTTTCGCCCCCTTTGCTTCCTCTCCCCATTGCTTCTACCTGGTGCCATGGTGGCGCAGCAGATCAGGGAGTCCGAGGTGAGGCGCCTGACATAGGAGCTCCATGCCAAGGATGCGGAGCTCAGGGCCAAGGACGTGAAGATCCATGAGCTCAAGGAGGAGAGGAGTGCCATGCTCCTCCGTTATGTGCGGGAGTTCACGAAGCTTCAAAAGCTGCAGGCGTCCACCACAAAGATGCTCGAGGCGTCGGCGGCGTTGCTCCAGAAAGCGGGAGATACGATAGGCTGTCAGGGGAGCCGGCTGGAGCGCGAGCGGGCCGATCGTGACGAGGTCCAGGATCGCCTCAGCCACTTGGTGAACCAAGTTGCCACACACGTGTTGCGGCTGCGTGATGCCTACCGTCGTGCCAGCACGACGATGCCGGCCGTCGGGCTAAACCCGTTCGACCACCCGGTCGACTTCAATGAGCTGCGGCTTCCTAACCTGGTTTCCTTCTTCACCTATATCTCTGAGGAGCTGAGCCATCTCCGCGCATGGTGGAGGCGGAGCTGGACAAGGAGGGGTTGTGCGCTACCGTCGCCGTTGTCGGGCGAATCCTTTCAGGGCTCCGTCACCGGAATCCATTCGAGCCATTGGACGCCGTCTTTGACGAGCTGGCTCCCGTCGACCGGGAGCGGGCTCTGCGGGCGGTTGCACCCTGCATCACCAATGTCGTGCGCCTCGAGAAGCTGAGGGACTTCGGTGGTGTTTAGGCGCCCTCTGCATGGGCATGTCCATGTCTCGGTGCAACATGACTGTTGGATTAAACTTAGACGGTGCAGATCCGTCACTGTAGCACAAAGCGTGTGGGTGTGTTTGGTTGCATTCTCATCTCAATATAGTTGTTTCCTCTTCGTGTATTTTTGTCAACCTACTAGTGTGGAATCATGCACCCTTCATGCACTCTGCCAAACACCCAAAAGTGGGTCGAGAAGGGAACTTTTGCTCCCATCCCGTGCACCCTTCATACACCCTGTCTAACACTATAGGATGTCCTTCATATGGTTCATGTTTCGTGGAGTACTATAGCACCATACTCTCCATGCGCTGTGGCCTAGTTCTGTTAACATTGATCTCACCGTTCATTCTCGATCGGACAGTCGAAAAAGCGGTACTATGTTACATATAGGAGTAGTTGACATGCGCACAACACAGCAACAAGATTGTGTAGTACTGACGTATGAACCACTGCACATGCCTAGTAGTAGGAGCACTGTGTATGTTCAAGTGGCTGCCGTGTTTCGCACTCCTCCATCGTAAGATTGGAAATGCTTGTTGTAATCATTTTTTTCTTCAGAATGAAAAACAGTGGACACGCTCTACCGTGCGGATCCTCCTCCAGCCATGCTCTAAATTACTCACTTTCACCAACGTGTGGGACAGCCAGCACCTAGGTCCACCAGCCATGCACTAAATTACTCTGTAGTAGAGTGACGGTAGACTACCCCGATCGAACCGCCGCAGTAATGCCCAATGAGCCGTAAAATCACAAAGCCCCCTCCTTTCCAGCAGTAAGTTCGACGGACGAAGCAACCATCATTTCACTCTTCTCTCTCAGCTTCCTCTCTTGAAGAAAACCCCCACTCGCTTCGCTTCTCCCTCATCTCGTTCCTCCTTTCACTCTTCTCTCTCAGCTTCCTCTCTTGGATGGACGCCGGAGCACTGGCCGACGTGATGTCTATGGCTCTGGCCAAAACCGTCGAGGCTCATGGTACGAAGAAGCGCAAGCACCCCGCCGAGACTACCGCAGACAAGCTCAAAGCCATCACCCTGTCCAAGCCCCCCTCTCCGGGATCCCTCATTAAGCAAGTCCAGGTAATGTCTCTTCTTGACGATCTTTTTCTTGATCTTGATCGTGTTTTTTCATCTAACACGCAGTACTAGTACTGGTAGTACAACTTTCTGGGTGATCTTGGATGTGATTTTAGTGTGCCAAATGACGGTTCTAAATTCCACTTTTGACCAAAACATGCGAGAGGTTGACACTGATTTTTTATAGATTACTTTCAACTACTCCCTCTGTCCCAAATTTCTTGTCTTAGATTTGTCTAGATAGGGATGTATCTAATACTAAAATGTGACTTGATACATCCGTATCTAGAAAAATCTAAGACAAGAATTTTGGGATGGAGGGAGTACTTTATGAACATCAATGCTACCTTTTAAGAGGGTATATTTGCCTCAGTAACTTGTGTTATGGATATTGCATGTAATCCCTCTGCTCTCATGCCTTTGAAGACATGTTCTAGTGTATTTGTTCACTCATTTCTGTGCGTATATGTAGTCATATATGGAGTATAATATCGAAAATCATCTTATATTTCTGAACGGAGGTAGTAATGAAATATGGTTTCTGTTTGAATTTGAACCAGGTCTGCAGTGGAGATGAAGTTCTCAAAGTCATGCCGTGTGAACTGGAAGACCTGATGATGAGTTCTACTGCTGAACCATCTAGCTGTTGTGTCCTTGTCGCCACGTGTCCTGAACTAGTGTTTTCCTATAGCATTGTTGTCAGGCGTGTTCTCGAGGCTGTACTTGACCACAACAATTTCCTGGCTGTGCCTTCGATTACGAAGGGTGTGGTTCTTGTAAAGCTTCCCAAAAAACTGATGCGTCCTATCTTCATCATCATGTTTATGAGTGGAAAGACCACTCTGTTAGCTTCTCCAAGGTTGACAAGATGGTGATGGTGCATGTAGACATCTCACACGAAGTCCATGGCCTAGTCAGTTATGCGGGGTTCATCCCATAGGTCGGTGGCAAGAAATAGTCTGCAGAGTTTAATTAGTGCAACTTTGCTTGTCTGTAGTAAGTACTATTGTTCAGTACTTGATTTGTGTTTGTGAACCCTGTATTGTTTATTAGTACTGCCTCTTTTGGTGTGTGGCCAGTCCTGAGAACAATCTATGTTAATGTCTGTCCACTCAATTCAGTCTGTACATTTTGAAGTATCCAGATCATATTTTTTGTGAGGACGGTTTATCAATTATGGTTACACTCCAATATCTGTATGCATTGCAGGGTTTATCGCACCCACCAGGATTTCCAGTCCCATGGATGTTCGGTCCATACGATTTGTCACGACCTTTGGACTGTCCTACTTGTGGGAGTAGGCAGGGCCCCTGCATGCCACGCGTAGTTGGACGATCAATCTTCTGTTTAGTACTTCAACATAGTGATTTCCTGGTAAGGATTCACTCGTGTCAGATCAAGTAAATCTTATTGATTTATTGTCTAAATCTTATTGATTTAATGTCATGTTTTCTTTCTTTTCCTGCAATTTTACGATGCAGGTTTTGCCATGTGACATTCATCACAAAATAAACCATTTGGTTTGCTCTACGATGGCTATTTTTGCAGGTTTCACTTCTTATGTCGTGTCAGTAATGAAGGCACTGTCCATCACTTATATTACTGGAAAAAATTGGATCAGTCTGTTGTCTGAGTACAAGCTGAATCCCTATGATGAACTGCAGTTTGGTTTAACAAAAACGCCACAATTAGTCCTTCTCGCATTTAAAAGAAATGAAGAAAAAAACTAGATCACGGTCACGGATCCTAGTCAAGTTAGAAAGCTGATCATAGCAGACCAGACACGATCGCCGCTGTCTCGCACAGATCGAGCACCGGCAGTTGCTCTAGCACTGACAGCGGCAGCAGCTCAGTCTGATCCAGCTAAGGATTGGGTACCGACCGCGTCAGTGGATCAGTCTGATCTACCGGAGGATCGGGCATCGACACCTTCACTACCTCTACAAGGAGCACCATCTCCGGCAGCAGCGGCGGCTTCGGCACCTGCACCAACACTTGCACTTGCATTTGGTCCGGGCCGTGCAGTTGCATCGGCAACAAACTCGGCTGCAGTTCGCACTTCATATACCAAAGTCCTTACAAAAACCGACATGTCCACCTTCTTGGTAAGCATTGGCCGCCCAAGTGCTTCGTTATTTTTTCTTTCCATGTTGTTTCACATGATTCACTATGTTGATCTAACTGTTTGGGTATGTCTTCTTGTTATCAAACGGAGAATTCCTAGAGCAACAAGGGAGTCGTTCAATAATCCGGGCGACCGCGGCCAAGTTTCTCTTACCATGCGCAGCCTTGGTGTGAATGAACCTGCTCAATATACCGTAAGTACAAAGGATGGTCGCATGATGATTGATGCTAAAGGATGGTCAAGGTTCAAATCTAAATCATATCTTGCGGTAGGGGATGATGTCAAAATCAAACTTTCTCGGCAAGGAGAGCTGGTCCAAATCAACTTTGAAATTCTTCAGTAGCAGCACGCAACTGCCGAACTAATCTATCCTCCGAGAGATTTTGATGTAATAATCTGGCATGGTGAAACAAGTGTCCTGTGTGTATAAGTAGTACGACAGTATTATTTATCACATGGTATATCGTTGATAGAATTGCAACTCTGATTGCTGGTTAGGAACTGTCATTCGATTTCATTCCAACAACTGCCGTGCTTTATTCAATTTTGTGTATTCGCCATGCGACAGCATCTAAAACCAGCATAGTACCGATCACTTGCAATATGAAAAGCGCTGAGGTAGAACACATGGGCCCCCAAACATGCAGGGTCGGCCTGCGGCCCAAAGTCCAGAACCGTGAGCCTATTTGAGTATTATATTCTCAGCTAAACCCCATAAAGAAAAGCTAAACCCCCACAATGCCCGTGCATTGCAGAGGGAGTATATTTCTCGGCAAGGTGAGCCTGTGATATAAAAGATTTGTATATTTCTTTACAGAGGGAGTATCTCTTTTTCAAAATATATATTTATGTGTAACTAGTTACTCCTGTCTTTCTACTTCCTTTCGCTGATATGTGGGGCAACCGGCAACGAGGTCCACGTGCCATATGCACAAATTAGAGTGCACAACTTCACGGTAGACACACCCCGGTCGTAGCGCCGCAGTAATGCCCAATGAGCCGTCAAATCACAATCCCCCCTTTCCAGCTTTAGCAGTAAGCTGGCGGACGAAGCGGCAATATTTCACTGGGCCTGAACCCCTTCTCCCTCGTCTGCTTGTTCAAAGAAAACCCCCGCTCGGCGATTGCATAGGGTTTTCTCATGGAGAACAAGGTACGAATTCTTCATCCATCCCCGATAAATCCAAGTCCCTTGGTCGCAGGTAATCCTAGGATGGCAGCCGCCGCCGTTGATGCATTTTTCTTTGTACTGAATCTAGCATGTTTCAGTTGCAGTGCCCAAAGTGTGAGTACCCTACAGATTTCTGCACCCACGGCGAGACGCCACACTTGTTCCTTCTCATCCTACCACAACATTTTGAAACATGCACAGTATGTTCCTAGAATCCTCTTCTCTATCTGGGAGGGTGGTTTTTTTTTGAACATGCTGTGTTCTTATATTATTTTTCCTGCAGTGTATTATTTGCTCTGCCAGAACATATGTACTCAAGATACTCGGCCTTGCCATAACTGAATACACTAGTTTAATGGTCACAGTGAAGACAATCCATGGATATTGCTTCCGAGTTGGGTTCATGAACCAAGAAGATCGCTGCTTTTTTTATGGCCGAACTTGGATAAACTTTCTCAAGTGTTACGGACTGAAAGTTGGCGCACGAATGTTGATGGAAATAGCAGAACCTGGTCTCATCTTCACTGTGATCTTCCACCCTGACGTCATTCCAATTGTTCATCCATGTTAGTTTTTTATTTGGTTCTTGCTTGTTGCCTCGATTACTTCTTAATCCACCTATTCTGTCTAACTAATCACAATTTAACTTTAGAAGTAGCAACGAATCTCTCACGAAGATGCTACTTCTAACTAATATTGTCTTATAATTGGTGGCACGTGTAGGTTTTTTCAGAGTTAAGCAGTCTGCTCGTTTGTTACTCTGTAATAACTCGGCTGTTACTAATGGCACTGAAGTTGACTGGATCGACATCCACATGTTCCTACACTTTATTGATCGTCTTGAGGTCCTTGTGGGGCGTTTCAATGGTGGAAGGCCATGTGGGATATGTGTGCCACTGCTGCACTCGTTGAACAGGTCCACCTGTGTCGAGAAACTTATGGTACAAGCTGTTTTCTGTTATATATGTTGTTCATAAACTATTGCTTATACACAGTTTTACAGCTGTGATCTTCTTGAAACAGGAACTGCCGAGTTCTATTGTTCCTATACAGATGCCCGACCATGGTCGGGTCAGACTTGCGCTTGGTCACAACATGATGTTTATGTCGACCTACTCAATTCCCCTTGAAGGCGAAAAGATACTTATTCGTGGGTGGTCTCAGATAATGAAGGCATGTCCATCTTGGAGAATAGGACAGAAGATTATGTTCATGCTTTTCCATGGCTCTAAAGCGAATATCCTGTTTATTGACCACATTGCGAGATGAAGCCGCTTTCAGAAGGTTGTGGATGCGCGGGGTGGCGCCTGGGCCTTGTCCTGGGGCTTGGCGGCCTCACCCTTGGTTAACTATAGGCAAAGTAGCACTGTTCGAGGTGTGCTTTGTACAGTTGAACCTGTATAAGTACTCATACTGCTTTCAGCTTTGGTTGTTAAGTGCCCCTGCTGGTTTCAGTTAAGGTTGTTAAGTACTCCTGCTGTTTTTACAGTCTATCGTGTTTCTTCAGTCCTGTCTTCCTCCAGCCGCCAAAACCAAACCAGCGCCGGCGGGGCCGCCTGCTTCCGCCTCCCACGGCTGGCTGTGCCTCAGCGCACGCGTCGCCGCCCCACCGTCTCCTAAATCATTAACGCCGATGTCCTCCGCGCGCTTTGGTGCGCTCGCCGCGGCGCCGCCCTCTCGCGTTGTCAACATGGTCAACAAACAACAGGAATCGGCAGAAGTACATGGAGGGGATGACAGTAGGGGCCCACCACGTCAGCGTATGGAAAAATAAAATGCTTCCTCCTAGTGTTTTCCTGACATCTGGGACCCACGACATTGTGACCGTATATAGTCAATAGACAAGAGAACAACACAAGATCGGCTGACACCTGGGACGTAGCTACTCGAGCAGTATTATTTTGTTTGGTATTGTTGACACGGAGCAGGGTTTGAACTGGGCTGTGGCCCGTCTAGCCCAGGCTTATATTTTATGTTCACCATGTGACCAGCCCAGCTATTTTTTCTTTGTGCAAATGAGCCTAGTTTATTTTTTCTGAAGAATACCCAATCTAGGCCTACTTATTTTTCTACGCCTTGAAAGTAATATGAAATGGGTTGTAAATATAAAAATAGATGACAAATTGGCAATTACTTTATAATTTCTGATTTTTTTTCACAATTTCAGATTCCTATTTCACTAGGCATTAACCTAATTCAAATATATCTTCAAAGTACTTTAAATTTGGCTCGACATTTCGGTATTAAAAATAGTTTGGAACCCACAGAAATATGCGAAATTGGCCCTGGCCAACCAAAAAAATGACTGCAATAAATTGCATAAGAAGTTGCCATGAGCTATATATAAATTATTAAAAAAAAGAGGGAGTGGTCTGACTTGTGGGCCTGTTTAGTTGACGCGTATGCAAGATTTTTTTAGTTATTATATACTACGTCAACAAACGATTCTAGCAGACGTAACCTTTGGATGTCAATCCAACAGCCATTGTGTTTCTTCAATCTCTGATCTTCTTGCTCCAGCCGCCAAAGCAGCGCCGACGGAACCGCCTGCTCCCGCCTCCCGTGGCCGGCTGTGCTGCCACGCAGGCCTCAGCGCCCCCTACTACTCCCAGTGCTAGCCAGGGCATCCCTCTACTCACCCACACCCCCTGTTATTCTGCGGCGACGACACCCTCACACCGCAGCGGAACCGGTGAACCCTCGTACTCCTCTCCGCGCGGGCTTCCACTGCCGCGTCTTCCCCAGCTCCGCGTCGTCCCCTTCCTAGGCCTCGCCGTCGTACACCGCCGTGGTGCTCTCGGTGCGGCGTGGTCAATGTGGTCAACGACCGACTTCCATCGGAAGAGTACTGTACGTGGAGAGGCTGACAGCTGGGTCCACGGCAGCTGCAAGGAAGTGCGTCCTTATTACGCGGAAAATAATTATTCCTCCATCTAACATCTGGGACCCACTGGACGGGCCACCAGTATTTTGCGAAAAAACGTTTCCCCTGACTGCTGGGACCCACAGGTCGGGCCACCGTATTTCGCGAAAAAAACGTTCCCCCCGCTGTCAGCTCGGACCCACCGAAAGTGCCTCCTTATTACGCACAAAAAAATGAATACCCCGCTGCTAGCTGGGACCAACCTTGGTGGGAGGCTGACTTGTAGGCCTGCTAAGTTGACTGGGATGGAGGCCTTTGTCAACTTTAGTCAATATATGAACGATTCTAGCTCCAGTGACCGTACGATGTCCATCCAACGGCCGTAGTGCTTCTTCAACCTCTGGTCTTCTTACTCCAGTCGCCCAAAGCAGCGCCGGTCGTGCCGCCTGCTCCTGCCGCCCGTGGCCGGCCGTGATGCCGCGGAGGCCTCACTGCCCCCTACTACTCCCACCGTTGCCAGGCCATCCCTCTACGCACCCACACACCCTGTTATTTTGCGGCAACGGCAGCCTCACACCGCAGCTGAACGAGTGAACCCTCATACTCCTCTACGCGTGGGCATCCACTACCACATCTTCCCCAGCTCCGCGTCGTACCCTTACTAGGCCTCGCCGTCGTCCACAGCCCTGGTGCTCTCGGCGTGGCGTGGTCAACATGGTCAAGGAATGGCTTCCATCGGACGTGGACTGTACGTGGAGAGGCTGACAGCTGGGTCCACGGTCGCAGCAAGGAAGTGCCTCCTTATTACGTGCAACATAATTATTCCTCCACCTGACAGTGGGGACCCACCGGACGGGCCATCGTATTTCGCAAAAAAAAATGTTTCCCTCTGTGTGCTGGGACCCACCAGCTACATCTTTGCACGCAAGGAAGTGTGTCCGAAAAAAACGATTCCCCCCTAACTGCTGGGACCCACTAGCTACATCTTCGCACGCAAGGAAGTGCGTCCGAAAAAAAAAACGATTTGCCCCCCCTGACTGCTGGGACCCACCAGCTACATCTTCGCAGGAAAGGAAGTGCCTGACAGTCGGGACCCACCTGGTCGAAGCGTATGTACTGTTGTCATTCTGGTCGCGAACGTGTACATACATACTGGTCGATGTAGAGGCGCGCACGTGTCGTAGTAGAGGCGTGCACGTGTCGTAGTAGAGGCGCGCACGTAGCATGTACATGTACCTACAACGGCGAGGGTGCAAGAAAGAAAATACAGCCACGTACGTACATACGGGCAGGGTCTCGAACGCCTACTCGCGCATACGTACATGGCTGGGTCGGAACAGAGAAACAACATCGTCGTCGTGTTCATGGGAAGGCAACGGAATGCGTCGTGTTCATCGGGAGGCAACGGAACGCGTGGGAGCCAACCGGCTGGGTCGGAACGGAATGCGTGGTTGTGTTCATCGAGAGGGCTTGGATGGAACAGGCGATGGAAACGAGGCCTGGCGTACCGCACAACGGAGGAAACGGACCTCCTACGTTCGTAACGGGGTCCTGTTGATCGAGAGGGGTGTGGCGTATCGCAAAACAGAGGAAACGGACCTCGTACGGTTGAAACAGGGGTCCTATTGATTGGGAGGGGTGTGGCGTACCGCAAAACGGACGAAATGGACCTCCTACGGTCGAAACAGGGGTCTTGTTGATCGGGAGTGGTGTGGCGTACCGCAAAACGGACGAAACGGACTTGTGTTGGAGCGCTACGGTCGAAAC
>NC_041383.1:326066571-326081236 GCF_002162155.2 Triticum dicoccoides | reverse complement strand
CCGCAAAACGGGACTCCACGGGATACTGTTCATCTCCACCGTCGACCTCCTCCAGCCTCCACGGGCTACCGTCGACCTCCTCCAGCCTCCAGAGGCTCCTGTTCATCCAGCCTCCACCGCGCGCTACTCCACCGGCTACTGTTCAACCACCCCTCCACGGGCACCCCTCCACCGTCTACTGTTCATCCAGCCCTCCACACCACGGGGTCCTATTCAATCACCCCTCCATGGCCACCCCTCCACCGTCTACTTTTCATCCAGCCCTCCACACCATGGGTTCCTGTTCATCCAGAGGCAACGCCACCGCTCACTGTTCATCCAACCCCCCCACAACGCTCACTGTTCATCCAATCGATCGGCTTCAGTTAGCAGCAGTAGCGAAGGAATCGCTCCATCGGGTTTAGTTAATAGCCATCGATTGATCCCTCGGGTTCAGTAACGCGTAGCCTACAGTGCAATCGCTTGGGTTCAGTTAGAGCTCAATGCCTCGCTCGGCTTCAGTTAGAGCCAACGCCTCGCACACACACGCGTACGTACGAGAGAAACGCGCATCGCTCCGCCCCCGACCTCCCACCGTAACCGGCAACTCCCCAAAATTTTCCTCCCCCTCGCTTCTACCACGGTTTTTTCCGTCATGGACGTCCCAAAGAATGTCATGCAGCTACGTCTCCGGCCCGCCCAGGACGAAAAGCCCATTTTCTGTCATGATTTTTTGTCATAGAAGTAGGAGCCCACCACATCTATGATGATACCGGGTTTTGTCACAATTATCGTCATAGAAGTGTCATATGTATGACAGAAAAAAAATTCGTTCGGCCCAAAATGTCATGGATGTGTCTTTTTTTTGTAGTGATGCCATGTCACACTATATTCTATGCTTGATGAAGACACTTGTTTGGTCACTCACCACTTGAATGATTGGTTTTGCACTAACGCTAACCACATTTGATTTTCCAAGTGTTTGTTGTCCTTACTCCTTTTGAATGAATCACTAGACGTGCGACATTGGAGAGTGAGGGAGTCTTGGATAAGGGGGTATCCGGACTATATACTTTGGCTAGACTGTTGGACCGTGGAGGTACAAGACTCAAGACTTCGTCCCGTGTCCGGATGGGACTCTCCTTTGCTTGGGAGACAAGCTTGGTGATCCGAATGTTAGATCTCGTTCTTTGTAACCGACTCCGTGTAACCCTAGCCTCCTCCAGTGTCTATATAAACCGGAGGATTTAGTCCGTAGGATAACAACAATCAGAATCATAGGCTAGCTTCTAGGGTTTAGCCTCTACGATCTCGTGGTAGATCAACTCTTGTAATACTCATATCATGAAGATCAATCAAGCAGGAAGTAGGGTATTACCACCATAGAGAGGGCCCGAACCTGGGTAAAACATCATGTCCCCTGCCTCCTGTTACCATTAGCCTTAGACGCACATTTTGGGACCCACTACACGAGATCCGCCGGTTTTGACACCGACATTGGTGCTTTCATTGAGAGTTCCTCTGTGTCGTCGCTACAAGGCTTGATGGGTCATCTCGTTGTCAAGGACAACATCACCTCTGGGGGACCCCTGGCGGTAGGCCAGACTCTCCGATTAGGCGGCTTCGTCATGACCGCCTGATCGGCTGCCGCGCCGACAATGACTTCTCGGGTCATCAAAAACAGCCTCCACGTCAATTCGGAACTCGCCGAACAAATGGATCCAATGGAGCTCTCCTCCCTTAATGAGCTCTTGGATCGCATCGCCGCTCTGGGAGTCTCTACACACTATGATCTGATTGGGTTTAAACCCGACCAAAGGGATATTAAAGCCCCCCGGTCACCCATGAGATAGTGGTAGTGGAAGATCCATACATGGATTATCCCTCTACTTTGAGGACGAACTATGTCCGGATTACCGAGCTCCCTGAGCCGGATACCCATTCGCGGGAGGACGTGACCGAGACCCCGAACTTAGAATCGAACAACGGGCCAGAAAAATTGGGTAACATCCCAGAGTCTGAGCCGCCAAAACAAGAAGCTCCTCTGCCCCTGGATGTCAGATCGGGTCAAAATTCGGACTTAACTACGCCCACCCACCCAGACTTATGCCGTCTTTCCCATATCAGACAAAAGCCCCAAGAGATAGTACATCGCTACTAGGCCAGATTCCTCCTTGTGGTAAACAGGGTCAAGGACTGTCGCGAGGAAGACACAATCTCAATTTTCTGCAAAAATTGCACGAACAAAGGGATCCTTAATGCTATAATTCGTCGTGACATAGTACACTTTGCTGACTTAGCAGCCATAGTACAGAAGTACTGCACGATGGAAAGCGCCTGGAAAACCCAAACAGACTTCTGGGATAATCCGGCTCTCACTAAACCCTTTGTCCAAACTAAAAGGGCAAACTCTCGTAAGTTGCCCGATCCAATTTCCAAAAAACCAAAGCCCGCTCCAGGGCATGGAACCGTATTGGAAGAATGGCTCAATGGGCCATGCAAAATTCACAGCATGCCGGATAGCACGCCAACGCATAGCCGTAGAGCATGTTGGATACTCCGGCAGGTAGCAAAAAGCGGTGAGGATCTTCTTGTAAACCATAAAGCAAAGCAACATCCCGCTGAAGATGACAATGCGGTACTGATAGTCTTCGAGACTTTCGCCTCAAATAATAGGCGCAAGCGAGCTCATCGAAGTTTCGCTGAAGTCTGCCACGTGTCAAAAATAAACCATGGAGCGACACTGCTATAACCTTCAGTGCTAGTGACGAACCTCAATTCCAAACAGTCCGGGCACCAGCCGTTTTGGTCCTTAGCCCAATCGTGGACGGCTTCCGGCTCACTAAAGTACCCATGGACGGCGGAAGCGGATTAAACCTGATCTATGAAGAAATCCTCAACAAGATGGAAATTGATAAAAGCCGCATTGAGCAAAGCAGCACGACTTTCAGGGGAATCATCCCTAGTCGGGAGGCACAGTGTGTGGGAAAAATCACACTGGATGTGATATTCGGCATGCCGGAAAATTATAGGTCCGAAGAAATCACATTCCAAGTGGCATTCAGCAGCGGATACCACGCCCTTTTAGGGCGGGACGCATTCACGAGCTTTCAAGCTATACCCCATTACGGGTAGATGAAGCTCAAAATGCCCGGACCCAATGGAATCATCACTCTAGGCAGTGATCCGGATGTCGCACTCCACGCCGAAAATAAAACTGTCGCACTAGCCCTGGAAGCATTATCCGAAGCCCTAGCGGGCGAAGAACTAACAACGCTGTGCGCCATAGTGGACAGAGACGACGTAATACTCGACAAACGACCCAAGTCCACCTCATTCAAGCCCGCAGACGAGATAGTCAAATTCCAGGTCCATCCAACAGACCCCACAAAGACGGCTTCCATCGGGACACAGTTGAGCCCCACAATGGACGCTGCACTGCGAGACTTCTTGCGCGAGAATTGGGACATTTTCCCCTGGCATCCTTCATACATGCCGGGCATCCCACGCAGGCTGGCCGAACACAGCCTCAATATACTGAAAGGATACAAGCCAATCAAGCAGACTCCTAGGCGCTTCTCAGAGCCTAAACGGCAAGCCATGGGAGAAGAGCTAGCCAAGCTACTTGAGGCCGGATTCATCAGAGATATAAAACATCCAGATTGGCTGGCAAACCTGGTAATGGTACCAAAGAAGGACAAATCCTGGCGCCTATGCGTCGATTTCAAAGACCTCAACAAGGCCTGCCCCAAGGATCCCTTCCCCCTCCCTCGCGTTGACCAAATCATCGATGCCATCGTAGGACACGACTCACTATGTTTCCTCGACACATACTCCGGATACCATCAAATAAAGATGGCGGAATCCGATCAAGCCACAACAGCCTTCATAACGCCATATGGCCCCTTCTGTTTCAACACTATGCCTTTCAGGCTCAAAAATGCCGGCGCAACCTATCAAAGTATGATTCATACATGCCTGGAGAAGCAAATCGGCAAAACAGTGGAGGCATATATGGACGACGTGGTCATAAAAACAAGACACGTAGAAACTTTAATAGATGGCTTGAGACTCACGTTTGACAACCTCCGAACATACGACATCAAGCTCAACCCGAAAAAATGTATTTTCGGCGTACCCTCCGGGAAGTTGCTCGGCTTCATCGTTTCCAATAGAGGAATCAAAGCAAATCCAGCAAAAATCCGAGCTCTGTCGCAGTTGGCTATCCCAATAGACCTCAAGCATATCCAGAAACTAACTGGATGTGTGGCTGCCTTAAGCCGCTTTATCTCCCGATTAGGAGAAAAGGAACTACCTCTTTACCGCCTTCTTCGATGCACCGAACACTTCGAGTGGACGGATGAGGCCATGGCTGGACTAGATGAAATAAAGACCCTATTGGCCAGCAATCCAGTCCTGACCGCGCCAAATACTGGCCAACCTATGCTATTATACATAGCTGCAACACATCAAGTTGTAAGCGCAATGCTCGTCATTGAATGAGAAGCAGACGGATACAAGTTCCCTCTCCAAAAGCTGGTATATTACGTGTCCACTATCCTCACTCCATGCAAATCCCGATACCCACACTATCAAAAGATAGCATACGCGGTCTTCATGGCATCCCGGAAGCTACGACACTACTTTCAAGAGTGTTCGATTACGGTGGCCTCTGAAGTACCACTCAATTACATAATAAACAACCGCGACGCCACGGGGCGGATTGCTAAATGGGTTATCGAGCTCCTTTCGTTCGACATAACATACAAAACACGGTGGGCCATTAAGTCGCAAGTACTGGCTGACTTTGTCGCCGAATGGACAGAAGCCGAACTCCCTAAAGAGTACGGCGCGTACTCCAGTTGGATCATGCACTTCGACGGTTCTAAAATGTTGGCCGGATTGGGAGCGGGTGTAGTCCTGACATCCCTTGCCGGAGACACGGTCCAATACGTACTCCAAATATTATACACAGACTCCAACAACGCAGCCGAATACGAGGCTCTCTTGCATGGTCTTCGGATGGCAGACTCTATGGGCATCCAACGCCTAGAAGTGCGCGGGGACTCAAACCTCGCAATATCACAAATAAACGGAGATTTTGATGCCAAGGATCCGAAAATGGCGGCCTACCATAATGTCGTCCTCAAAATGTCAGCTCGGTTCGAGGGGCTCGAATTCCACCATGTGGCCTGAGAAAACAATCAAGCGGCGGATATCCTCGCCCGCATCGGCGCTAAACGTGACCCGTACCACCTAATATATTCTTGGAAAGGCTGTTCAAGCCCTCCGTGGTATGGGAAGGGGAGTCCGGCAACACCAGTCCGACTCCGAATACAACCCTAGATTCCGAACCATCTAACGTAATCGGGGGCTCCGCCACCGAAATAACACCATCGACCCACGAAATCATGGTTGTAATCGCCCCGTGGACCGAGCCCTTCTTGGACTACCTAAATAGGCAGGAGCTCCCCGAGGACCAAAATGAAGCACGTTGTATTGTGCGGCATTCCAAGGCCTACAAAGTCCATGAGGGAGAGCTCTATAAGAAAAGTGCCACCGGAGTGCTCCAAAGATGCATCTCCGAAGAGGAAGGGTGGCAGATCTTGGCTGAAATCCATGCCGGACTCGGCGGGCACCACGCTGCAGCTCGGGCACTTGTCAGCAAAGCCTTCCGTACATGTTTTTATTGGCCGACAGCCCGAGCAGATGCACAGGACCTTGTCCAACATTGCGTCGATTGCCAGCTCTTCGCCAATCAGAGCCATATGCCCCCTACCGCTCTCCAAACAATCCCCATAACTTGGCCCTTCGTGGTCTGGGGGCTGGATATGGTCGGACCTCTTAAAGGGGGAAGCCATAAGAAAAAAAATACTTATTGGTCATAGTGGACAAGTTCACCAAATGGATAGAAGCCAAACCAGTTAAAACGGCCGAATCTGGACCAGTGATAGACTTCATATCAGGGGTTGTACACCGTTACGGTGTCCCCCACAGCATCATCACTGACAATGGCTCAAACTTCACAGCCAATGAAGTGAAAACTTGGTGCGGCAACATGGGCATTAAGCTCGATTATGCCTCCATCTATCATCCCCAAACAAACGGCCAGGTCGAACATGCAAACGGTCTCATCATGAGCGGCATCAAACCCAGACTAGTGAGATCCTTGAAAGAATTAGACACGCACTGGGTCGAGGAGCTCGACTCCGTACTCTGGGGGTTGCGGACCACGCCGAATCGTACCACCAGATATACACCATTTTTATGGTCTACGGCGCAGAAGCAGTACTGCCCTGCGACATAATCCATGACTCACCCTGCGCACGCATGTACGAAGAGAAGGAAGCCGACCTAGATCGGCAGGACAACTTAGATGCCCTGGAGGAGGAGCGCGACGTCGCAAAGGCCTATTCCGCATTCTATCAGCAGCAGGCTCGAAGGTATCAAAGCAGAGAAGTGCGGGCCAAAACTTATAATGTTGGCAAACTCGTTCTACACCTACCGGAGAAGAAGAAGGACAAGCTCAAACCCAAGTGGGAGGGTCCCTTCATCATTGATAAAGTTCTCACCGGAGGAGCGTACCGCCTGCGCAATGCATCCGTAACAGACTCGAGCCGAACCCATGGAACGCGGCCAGACTCCGGAGATTCTACGCCTAGTGCCGAACTTAGTGTTCGTCTCCTTACCCCTGCTCTTTTAATTATGTTCTCCCTTTTTCCTTTCTCGCCCTTTTTACCTTCTTCACACAAAGTATTAAGTACAGTGCAGATGCTCGGGTCACTCCGGCTGCACTACGTGTGCTCACCATACTTGGGGGCTTCCTATACGGAAGCTTAATATAATTACTTTTATGGCTTCCTGCCTACCACATATGCGTCCTTTTTCCATATGTGCCTTTTCTTCACCATTATATGCATCGATATGACTTAAGATGAGGCCATGCTGGGTTACCTGGCTCTTGTGTTTATGCCCTACGTTCCCGTTAATTCGGCTAGGGCATAAGGGGAGCACCTCTGCGATTGTTACTGCCGGTTCAGCCGGATGTGTACCTCAGACTGGGTGAAGCCGAAAGCTAGCATTCATAAGGGAATATTCGGTCGGGGAACAAAAGATGTTTCTTTCGTTTATTACAACGTGAATCCCCAGATGTTTTGTATCATGCGTTTCTGTTCGCAGTTCGGACATGCACATCGATGCATGCGTACCCAGGGAAAGGAACCCCTAACGTAACTATTCTCCCTAGAAGATGTTTCTTACTACCCATGTAATATAACATAACTAGTTGGGTACTGCTACGTCTTGAGCTTGCGTTGGTTTTCCATGAAGAGGAAAGGGTGATGCAGCAATAGTAGCGTAAGTATTTCCCTTAGTTTTTGAGAACCAAGGTATCAATCCAGTAGGAGGCTCCTCAAAAGTCCCATGCACCTACACAAACAAACAAAGAACTCGCAACCAATGCAATAAAGGGTTGTCAATCCCTTCACGGCCACTTGCGAAAGTGAGATCTAATAAAGATAGTAAGATAAGATAAGTATATTTTTGGTATTTTATAATATAGATGCAAAAAGTAAAGATGCAAATAAAAGTAGATTGGAAGCAAATATGATAAGAGATAGACCCGGGGGCCATAGGTTTCACCAGTGGCTTCTCTCAAGATAGCATAAGTATTACGATGGGTGAACAAATTACTGTCGAGCAATTGATTGAATAGCGAATAATTATGAGATTATCTAGGCATGATCATGTATATAGGCATCACGTCCGCAACAAGTAGACCGACTCCTGCCTGCATCTACTACTATTACTCCACACATCGACCGACTCCTGCCTGCATCTAGAGTATTAAGTTCATAAGAATAGAGTAACACATTAAGCAAGATGACATGATGTAGAGGGATAAACTCAAACAATATGATATAAACCCCATCTTGTTATCCTCGATGGCAACAATACAATACGTGCCTTGTAACCCTTTTTGTCACTGGGTAAGGACACCGCAAGATTGAACCCAAAGGTAAGCACTTCTCCCATGGCAAGAAAGATCAATCTAGTAGGCCAAACCAAATTGACAATTCAAAGAGACTTGCAAACATAACTCAATCATACATAAAAGAATTCAGAGAAGATTCAAATATTATTCATAGATAAACTTGATCATAAACCCACAATTCATTGAATCTCGACAAACACACCGCAAAAAGAGTTTACATCAAATAGATCTCCACAAGAGAGGGGGAGAACATTGTATTGAGATCCAAAAAGAGAGAAGAAGCGATCTAGCTAATAACTATGGACCCGTAGGTCCGTGGTAAACTACTCACAACTCATCGAAGGGGAAAGGATGTTGATGTAGAAGCCCTCCATGGTCGATTCCCCCTCCGGCAGAGTGCCGGCGAAGGCTCCAAGATGAGATCTCGCGGATACAAAAGGTTACGGTGGTGGAAATTATGTTTCGTTGGCTCCCTGGATGTTTTTGGAGTACGTAGGCTTATATAGGAGGAAGAAGTACGTCGGTGGACGCCTGAGGGGCCCATGAGACAGGGGGCGCGCCCTATCGGGGGGCGCCCTCCTATCTCGTGGAGGCCTCGGCTGCTTCTTGACTTGCACCCCAAGTCCTCTGGATCACGTTCGTTCCAAAAATCACGCTCTCGAAGGTTTCATTCCGTTTGGACTCCGTTTGATATTCCTTTTCTTCGAAATACTGAAATAGGCAAAAAACAGCAATACGGGCTGGGCCTCCAGTTAGTAGGTTAGTCCCAAAAATGATATAAATGTGTAAAATAAAGCCCATAAACATCCAAAAGGGGTAATATAATAGCATGGAACAATCAAAAATTATAGATATGTTGGCGACGTATCAAGCATCCCCAAGCTTAATTCCTGCTCGTCCTCGAGTAGGTAAATGATAAAAAGAGAATTTTTGATGTGGAATGCTACCTATCATAATTCATAATGTAATTTTTTTATTGTGGCATGAATGTTTAGATCCAAATGATTCAAAATAAAAGTTCATATTGATAAAAGAAATTGTAACACTTCAAGCATACTAATCAAAGTAATCATGTCTTCTCAAAATAACATGGCAAAAGAAAGTTCATCCCTACAAAATCATATAGTTAGGCTATGCTTCATTTTCGTCACACAAAGATGTTCCCAACTCTATACCCCCGATGACAAGCCAAGCAATTGTTTCTTACTTAAATAATCTCAAACTTTTTCAATCTTCACGCAATACATGAGCGTGAGCCATGGATATAGCACTATGGGTGGAATAGAATATGATGATGGGGATTGTGTGGAGAAGACAAAAAAGAGAAAGTCTCACATTGACAAGGATAATCAACGGGCTATGGAGATGCCCATCAATTGATGTCAACATGAGGAGTAGGGATTGCCATGCAACGGATGCACTAGAGCTATAAATGAATGCTCAACAAAAGAAAACTAGTGGGTGTGCATCCAACTTGCTTGCTCATGAAGACCTAGGGCATTTGAGGAAGCCCATCGTAGGAATATACAAGCCAAGTTCTATAATGAAAAATTCCCACTAGTATGAAAAAGACAACTTATGAGACTCACTATATGAAGAACAAGGTGCTACTTTGAAGCACAAGTGTGGAAAAGGAGATAGTAACATTGCCCCTTTTTTATTTTCTTTATTTTCTTTTTTTATTTTTTCTTTTTTTCTTTTCTTTTTCCCCTTTTTGGGGCCTTTTTTTATTTTGGCCTTTCTTCTTTCTTTTTTCTTTTTCTTTTTCTTTTTGGGCAATGCTCTAATAATGATGATCATCACACTTCTATTGTTTACAACATATGAATTACAACTCGGAACTAGAACAAGATATGACTCTGTATGAATGCCTCCAGCGGTGTACCGGGATGGTGCAATGAATCAAGAGTGACATGTATGAAAAATAATGCATGGTGGCTTTGCCACAAATACGATGTCAACTACATGATCATGCATAGGCAATATGACAAAAGTAAAGTATGTCATGATGATGATAAACGGAACGGTGGAAAGTTGCATGGCAATATATCTCGGAATGATTATGGAAATGCCATAATAGGTAGGTATGGTGGCTATTTTGAGTAAGATATAAGGAGGTTTATGTGTGATAGAGCGTATCGTATCACAGGGTTTGGATGCACCGGCGAAGTTTGCACCAACTTTCAAGGTGAGAAAGGGCAATGCACGGTACCGAAGAGGCTAGCAATGGCGAAAAGGTAAAAGTGCGTATAATCCATGGACTTAACATTAGTCAAAAGAACTCATATACTTATTGCAAAAATTTAGAAGTCATCAAAAATCAAGTACTACGCGCATGCTCCTAGGGGGATAGATTGGTAGAAAAAGACCATCGCTCGTCCCAGGCCGCCACTCATAAGGATGCACAAGCCAGGTACACTTCATGTTTCAAATTTGTTACACAACTTTAACCATACGTGCATGCTACGGGACTTGCTAACTTCAACACAAGCATTCTTTAAATTCATAATCACCCAACTAGCATGACTTTAATATCACTACCTCCATATCTCAAAACAATTATCGAGTATCAAATTGATCATAGCATCCAATTCACTTCCTATGATAGTTTTTATTATACCCAACTTGGATGCCTACCATTCTAGGACCAATTTTATAACCATAGCAAATACCATGCTATTCTAAAAGACTCTCAAAAAGATATAAGTGAAGCATGAGAGACTAGCAATTTCTACAAAAATAAGTCACCACCGTGCTCTAAAAGATATAAGTGAAGCACTAGAGCAAAAACTATCAAGCTCAAAAGATATAAGTGAAGCACATAGAGTATTCTAGCAAATTCTAATCAAATAGGCTTATACCAAAAGGTGTGTACAGCAAGGATGATTGTGGTAAACTAAAAATCAAAGACTAATATAATACACGACGCTCCAAGCAAAACACATATCATGTGGCGAATAAAAATATAGCTCCATTAAAGTTACCAATGAACGAAGACGAAAGAGGGGATGCCTTCCCGGGGCATCCCCAAGCTTAGGCTTTTGGCTATCCTTGAATATCTTGGGGTTCCATGGGCATCCCCGAGCTTAGGATCTTGCCACTCCTTATTCCATAGTCCATAAAAGCTTTACCCAAAACTTGAAAACTTCACAACACAAAACTCAACAGGAAATCTTATAAGCTCCGTTAGTGAAAGAAAACAAAACCACCACATAAGGTACTGCAATGAACTCATTATTTATTTATTTTGGTGTTAAACCTACTGTAATCCAACTTATCTATGGTTTATAAACTAATTTAGTAGCCATAGATGCATCAAAATAAATAAACAACACACGAAAAACAGAATCTGTCAAAAACAGAACAGTCTGTAGCAATCTGTAACTAACGCAAACTTCTGGAACTCTAAAAGTCCTACCAAAATAGGAAGTCCTGGAAACTTTGTTTATTGATCATGAGCAAAACGACTCAACGCAAAATCACGTTTCTGTGATTTAACAAAACTAAATTCGTGCGTGCAAAGTTTCTGTTTTTCAGCAGAATCAAATCAACTATCATCATAGGTTATCCTATAGGTTCTACTTGGCACAAACACTAATTATAAGATAAAAACACATCTAAACAGAAGGTAGATGCAAGATTTATTACAAAACAGGAGCAAAAAAAATAAACATAAAGAAAATTGGGTTGCCTCCCAACTAGCGCTATCGTTTAACGCCCCTAGCTAGGCATAAAAGCGAAGATAGATCTAACGAGTGCCATCTTTGGCACTCGGAGAGGAGGATCTCCTTTATATGGCATTTGTTCTTCTATTTAAGGTAAGCACATGGCCATTAATGGAAGAAGTAATATTAAGCACGTTACGGAAGTTTGCCTCTAAACTAGACTTCATCTCTTTAATAATTTCATTTTGATAAAAGCACAAGAGAGTAGTTGATTCAACCTTATCATTCATAGGGTGCCCAAATATGGTTTTCACCTTTTCATAGGTATCTATAGCATCCCCTTCAAGAAAACCTTCTTCAAAGATAGAATCTAAAACTTGTTTGAAAGAAGCGGGCAAGCCAACATAGAAACTTTTTAAGTAAACTTCAATTTGATATTGTGGCACATAGCTAGCCCGAATCCTTAATAACCTATCCCAAGCATCTTTTAAAGACTCATCAAGTAAATAGCAAAAAATTCCAGAGTCATCCTCATCAAAATTATTCAAGCTCTCACTGGCGACCCCGGTGGGTCTTTCTATAGCGTCATTACTTATGAGCTTAGATAGGATAGAGGGGTTATCCAAGGCACCAGAACCTAGGAAAGAGCCCTTAGTTCTTTTTGATTCGGCCATGGCAACGGGAAGGCAAACGGAAAAAGGAGAAGAAGATTGGGAAAGAGAGGGCGAATAAAATGGCAAGGGTGAAGGGGAGGAGAGGAAAACGAGAGGCAAATGGCAAATTTAAAACAAAAAAAAGAGGCTAGCCAACTCACCTCGCTCCCTTGATCAGCTCCTTCGTCGGTGGTCCGATCTAGCTTCTGGCGCGTCTGAACCGTCGGATCTTCACCTGCAGTCAAACTCGATTTTCACCCCATGGTTGTTTCCGTTGGCCAATGACGGGTGGGCTCGTATCGCACGCTCGTTGGCTGGGTGAACTTTGTTCGTGTCCCTGAGGGATTTGCCAATCCCCTCCGCGCGCGCATCAAAACCCTAGCCGCCAGCCCTGCGTCCACTCCGCCTCGTTCTCCTTCCTCGACAGCGCCGCACCTCCTTCCTCGTTCCTGCTCGTCCGGATAGCTGTCGGCCGCTGCATCCCTTCTCCCCCTTCCTCCTCCTTCCTCCTTCCCGCTGGCGCTGACGAGGGAGCCTCTCGCATGGACGGTCGGGGCTTCAAACCAGGGGGGCCAAGAAAGCCGGCCGGCGGCGGCCGGGGCGGGCGCAGAGAGGGCCGATGTGGCGGCCGCGGGCGGGGCGGCGGCGGCCAAGGCCAGGGAGGACGAGGTTGCATCCATCGGCGGCCGATCCACCTGTGTGTCGTCACTGCTCACATCCTTCCCCTAATTTCTTTGCTTTCTCGATCTGCAGCAGTAGCAGCAGCAGCAGCATCTCCATGGACGCGGCGGCGTGATAGCTTCCAGGCACGGATCCCCTCCTCCACCTCCATCCTCCACCTCTCCGGTGGCCCGGTTGCAACGGTGAGCTCTCCCTTTCCTCGACTACTCTCCTCTCTCACATCACATCAGATCGAATCGGACCCCTGATTTCTTTTTTTGTTGAGCAGCAGCAGCTCCTTCCTACCTTCCATGGACGAGCTCGACGGAGACGCCGTCCAGCCCGACCACGGCCACGACTACCCCACGCACAAGGTCCCTTCCTGCTCCCCCACCTTCTTCCATGGTTCAAGAAGCTACATACACTGTTGCTGCTGTTTGTCAAATTCATTCCACTGAAGCCATCTGCTTCGTCCACCAAGCCACCCAGAAAGGTAGTTATTGTGAATTGATGTTCGCACTGAGGCCGGAGGTGAGAGGCGAGGGCACGAAGGTCGGCGGCAAGTGCTCAGGAGAGAAGAGGAAGGCGGCGGTGGCTGCGGTTTACACGAGAGCGAGATGACCTGCCCAGAAAGGTAGTTACAGTGAATTGATGTTCATATGAACTTCAATGTTGTGACGTTTTTATTAGATCTGAGTTGCAATCCTCAATTTTTCTAGGTTTGAGTAGCAATGCTCCTGCTCTACTAGCTATGACATTTTCCATGTTTTTTCTTCTAATATCATATAGCCTCCATGCTTATGGGTTCAACTTGACAAGCTTTTTTCATCTTGCATCCTGTTTTAAGCTCTGTTGATGCTTGATTTCTGCCATGTTTATGGAGGGAGAGGACGCCAAGTACTAGGAGAAGGATCAGTTTAGCAAGTACATGCTGTAATTCTCTTATAATTATGGGTAGATGCCTCCTTTATTTAGTTACCAGCGTTGTTCACTATTGAATATGCAAATTCAGCATCCTTTATATAATGGGATCTTATGAACTTTTTTTGAAGATTGCTGAGAAGCGCAACCTTTTGCTCTTTGAGAACCGCAAGTTTGCTGACATTGAAAACACATTCATTATGCAAGACGAATGGTGAGAAATGTGCTATTCCCTATCCTTCCATTCTATTTGCATATTCGCGTAGTGTGCTTAGTTTTTTTCCTTTCAAGATGAATATTCTACACATGAGAGCAATATACTTGGTATTATTAATGCTCATATAATTCCTAGACCTGGAATTGTTGATGGCTTGAGGCTTAAAGTATGTTATGTGTTGCATACCTAATAAATATTAGCAAGTTAATGTTGCAGCTTGACAGCTAAAATTATTAGTTAGCAAATATACATAGCTCATTCAAATTTTAGTTCCCTAATATGTGGGTTTTCTACACATGATGTGTGCAGATCTGTGAAAGAAGAGATGAAGAACAATTTTAGCTGAAGAGTTGAAGAAGACCAAGGTGAATTTTATCCCTCTTGCAAATCCAATCAAGTTTGCGCTTGCATTTTGGTGATATGGTTTGTGTTGGACCATGTTCTCTAGCTATCAATGGACTTTCCAAAGTAGTTTTGCTGATTTGTCGTTATGGATTTCATGTTATGCAGACTATTTTGCTTAGAGATGGGCATGCGCGACTCCTTATTTGTTTGCAGCGTCGTATAGGATAATATG